>NC_139811.1:8473208-8743208 GCF_963457635.1 Microchirus variegatus
CGAGAATAGTCGCTTACCACATGAACAATGTATAGAGTGTATTTCTGATTCATTTAATATTATAATCATTGTAAAAAAAGTGACTTTCCTTCATAAATAGGGACCCCTAAACTTTTGAACAGTAGCGTATGTCACTGCAGGTCAAGGCAACACAAGTCAGTGTTGCCACTTGTGTTGCTGCATACAATGGAGATGCAATTTTTTGAGTCATATACACACCAATATAGGTCTAATGAGCCCTATATATTGAAATAATGGTGATGATAATGGGTGGCAGAAAAAGCAGGTAGAGACAAAGTGAGCTGGAGTTAAGCCACTTACATGGACACATCGGAAGTGCACAGGAAACTGACTTCTTCAAAGTGCAGAGTTTTAATCCAGACAAAGACAAAGTACAGTGTAACTTTAAGCACAATAATAATCACCCTTTCAGAGATTTCACTGTATACATGCACTCTATGGGCAGCTAGGCTTGCAGAAGAATGACTAGTCTCCCATTGGCATGCACCAAGAACAATGTCAACACTCCCTTAAAAATATATATTTTTTAAATTCCATAGTAACTGGACAATTCCCATCACACAAACCTAATCAAATAAAGTAGCTGTAGAGAATAAACATGCAAGAAAAATAACATCCATCTATCTCTCGGCCTCAAGTTAGGCAACAGTCATGCACACACTCCATACGCCAACTAAACCCATGCCAGTGGAAAGGATTGAACTACACAGTTTAAAGTCCCATATTATATCCTATTTCTCCAAGATAAACTATTTCCCTGGTATCCAGAGGCTACTGTGAGCCAACAGCAGTTAGCATTTGGAAAGGTGATCATTTGCAGGCACATTGTCATCATATATAACATGTATCCACTGGACAGATAAATCCTCTGAGGCTGGAAGTTTGTGTAGAACTCTGTGCTGCACTGTGGAGCCAAGAATAGAACTTTTTGCTGACTTCCGGTTTTTCGGATGCCATTGCCCTCACCTGAACTCTCACGTGTTTTACGGACAAAGCAGAGCTCCGCGAGACAACAATTCCAGGATTTTAGCATCTTGTGGCGTCCCAAGGAGCATGGAAGTCAACATCGCGTGTTTTATCTCCTGTACTTAGACTGAGGAGGACCACAAAAACATAAGTGAGTCATCTTTGATTTTTGCATAATATGGGACCTTTAAATCAAATAGAAAGACATTTAATATAAGGTATACAGTAGGCCTTTATTTCAGAGTTTCTGAATGATAATATATGATTACTCCTTTGGCCGTATTCATCAAGTAAAACATCCGTTCAACAAACTCTGAAATGTCATGACCAATTAAAGTAAGAGCCACGGCAGGAGCTGCCAAAGAGCGTCACCTCGAGTAGAAACGTCCAGAGCATTCTGGACAGCAGTGTAAAGTATGCGTAAACACAAGGAAACCAAGGGGTTCGTCCTGCGTCAGCCTTTTGTCTCTCCAAGCCCATGCACCATAAACACACACACACACATACACTCGACTCCACGCTGCAGCCGATACATGACCTGCTGCATCCCCAACACCACAACTGCAGCACAACAAGGCACATGCACACATGAAACCACAGAAAGAGCTCGTCGAAAGCGACTCATCTCATGCAAAAAAACAAACACAGAATCAGAATAAGATTAAAGCAACGCAGGTTGTTGATTTGATGCAGGGAACATAGTTTTAGTCGATCAGTGTTCATTCAGCTTGCCAATTGACTTAAGGATGGAGGTGGTGGTGGAGGGAGTTTATAGAACCGGTGGATGCAGGTGGCTGTCTGTCATTCTCCACCACACTGCAGCAGAACTCAGAGTACAGAACTAAAAAAGGGTCGAGCCAGCCTCATCCATCATGCAAGGACCGACTCGCGCACACACCCCCACACACACACACACACACCACAAGGAAATCACCACAGTAAGCCCATGCAGAAATCCTGGCTTACAGCGGCTGTCGTTAAAGAGATCCACGGTGAACGACTGGCCGATTGAAACCCCAATTAAATGAAAAAGAGGAAATCTCAGCACATGCTTATGTAACAAACTAAAACTGCATCTTACAGTAAAATGAATGACCTGAGGACACACACACAGAGAGACTTCACACACATAACAAAAAAACTCCCCGAGTGTTACAGATCTTTGTTAAGAAAACCAGACGTCCATATAGTGAACATGCATCTGTATTGCTGTGATGACCCAGCATGCTGCTGTTGTTGCACCAGGAGCCATAAGCTTGTCACAACCACTTAGCTACAACACCAGGAGAGAGGAACACAGAAGGATTTCTACACTAGAGGAGGGGGTAAAAAAAAAGAGCATCTGACTGCAATCTGCCATGCATCATCCTTTCACTGTGTTCCTCTTGTGCCCCTCCGGTGCCAACGACACAGACATCATTCCAATTGTTGCAGAGAGAAGTTTTAAAACACCAGTGTGGCTACAAGTTGCTCGTCAGTAAAGAAAACAAACAAAACAAAATATAAAAGGTGAAGAGGCAACAGCTTGATGTGGGAAATGAATAAATAAATAAATGCTGCAGAGAAAACATAACATATCATGCCTTATAAAGTTCTTGCACCCCAAATCATTCTCACCACAGAACCACAAAAAAAATAAATGACAAGTAAGGAGGAAAGAAATCTATTTTTAAAAATTAGAAACAAACAAACAAACAAAAAACAAAACACACACTGCAGAGGACCAGGGAGTGAGATACCAGTGGGCTGCATCAGAGCATAACACTAAAGGGAGAATGGGAGCTAGCTAGCAGTGAGTGATCAAGCAGAATTACAATGGGAGTTCAGAGAAAAGACAGAAGATGAGAGAGAGGGAGAAGGAAAGAGAGAGAGAGAGGGGAAAATTACCTCAATCTTCCGACCTTCCACCAATGTGCCATGGAGCTTTTCTCTGGCTTTCTCTGCATCTGCGCTGGTCTCAAACGTCACAAAGCCAAATCCCTGTAGCGCAGAGAGGTTAAAGTGGTTAGTGATCAGCGAGGGGCGTCCTGAAGATTAGAGATGATTAATCGTCAACTATGTTGATAACCGATAGTCGGTTTGAAGCTGTTTTCATTATTAAAACAAGATTTCTGATCGTTTCAGCTTCTTAAATGTGAATAGTTTCTTTGTTTCTTTGCTCCACATAAACAAAGAAATCATTAAAACTGAATCATTTTTAATAGATTAATAGAGAAAATAATCAACAGATTCATCAATGCATCAATCGTTGTAGCTCTACTGAAGATGTTGAATATATAACTACATTTCCAAAGTAACATGTTAATACCAGCGGGAAAAACGAATGGCGGGAGTACAGTAAATCATCTGTGTACTTACCTTTGAACCCCTCTCATTGAAAATAATCTCTACATCCAGAATCTTCCCATATTGCTGCAAATAGAATAAAACACAAAGAAATTAGTGAAAAAATAAGATTAAAGCACATTTCATTTGTTTGTAGCTCAGATTTACTGCAAAGTCGAAAGCTTGACTTTGTGCAAGTTACAGTTACTTTGCACTAGGGGTCACTATTACACAAAAGACTTTCCAACTTTTCACATGTGTTGCTGTTGGTCCCCAAGCCTTGAACCTCTTACTCGGTCAGTCACACACTGACACACATAGCAGCCAACTTTCCCTTTCTTAGCACGAGAAGAACACACAAGTGTTTCTCATTCCCCTCGACTCTTTGCCACAGACCCAGAGGCTTGAGCTTGATTTATTGATCTTGCTTTAAAAAACAAAACAACATGGAGGCCTCTCAACATTCCCAGCTTCTCACCCCAAACATCTGCCTGAGATCTGGATCCCGGAAGCGGAAGGGGATGTTTGAGACGTGGAGGCGTTTGGGGGTCCCTTTGGCCTCTGAGGAGTCTCCTGCAGAGCCTCCTGCTCCTGCGCCTCCTGCTCCACACTGCACACCCACCTCGCCTGGGGACGACTCATCTGTTTTTCCCTGTGGAGGTCGAGAGTGAGAGAGGATCATCGTGAATTAAGAACTATATTCTCATTTTTATTTTTTTATCATTGAAAAGATCTCAAATTTATAGTCATTTATTATGAGGGTTTTATCATTTTTCCATCTTTAATTATACCATACAAAAGACTCATACAATAATGTATGAAATGTGCTTTGTAAATAAATATTATTATTAGTGCTAGGCACTAGGTTAACGCATGGCGTGTTTCCATGACGACTGACCGGAAAAAGACGCGTGTGACGTCATGTTTACGTGCCGCGACACTGGAGTCCAGCCACCGTTTACCATTTAGCTCTGTTAGCTGCATTAGCTAACATTAGCTGCCTACAGTCGAACTGGAGTAGTCTGTTTATTAAACCAAAAGAGCAAATAACATTTGTTTTTAAAGTTTAGCGTTACTTTAAAGACTCACTTTAACAATCCGGAGTCTTTTTCCAGTCAGTCGTCATGGGTTAAAGTTAATCGCAGCTGTCGCGTTAACGCACCCAGCACTAATTATTATCATCATTATATTGATTACTTGTTTATTAGTAGTAACATTCTCTGAGCAAAGTCAAAGATCGGCTTCACTTCAAGATTCAAGAAAACTTTATTTATCCCCAGTGGGTAATTACGGTAAGGCGCGTAGAGCAGGACAAAAAGACTAAGAATAAATAGATAAATAGTTATAAGGAGACTAAAAAGCAACAAATATGTGCCAGAATGTGCAAGTTAAAACAAGGTGCAAACGGGGGCAATGCGGTACAATCTACATAACCCTAATAACTTAAACATTCCGAAAACATTAGTGTAGATATCACTGTAATCTGAAATTGCATTTTGAATGAGATTTATGTTAAATATCAACACTAAAACTCTGCAGTACTGAGATGCAATGGCAGTGTTCTATTAATGCTAATGTTCAGCTGCTACAATGTAGAGGTTTAGCAAATGAATTGTTTGTTTTATTTGACTGTTTTTACGCTTATGTTGCTGCTTATCGACACCGAGGCTGAGAGCTGAGGGAAGTCGTTGTTGGTGCGTCTTCAGATCTATGCAGCAGATGCTGGGATGTTTCTGTCTGGACCAAAGTGGTTTCTGAGTTTATGATTGTTATTAATAATGTGGCACTATATTTTATTTGATAAAAAAAAACACACATAGCACAGACAGAAGTTGTAGATCATTAAAAACATGTCTAAATGATTATGTGGAAAACAGAGCTTTGGGGAGCCTATGACTACCATCACATGATATATGCCATTTGCTCTGTCAGTGCTTTGTGAACACACTACTTACGCCGTTGTTGCTGTTTGCGGTGCTAGCAGCGCTGCCTCCGTTGCCGCCAGCCCCTACCTCTGCCGCTCCTTGGCCCCCAGCACCAAACATGGCCCCGGGGCCAAACTCCGACCCTGGGAGCCCGTTCTGAGGTGGGGGTGGTGGAGGGAATGCTGTAAAGGGCGGGGCCACCAGACCCTCCTGTCCTGCTGTCGAATCCTGAGAGCCCTGGGGGAGCAGAAGACAAGAGAATAGGCGATGACTTAACATATATAGTGTTGAGTTGAGCCTTTTATTGAGGCTGCCGCGTCTCGATGAAAGCAAAAAAAACTAGAGGGTTAAAATCCTGCATCTTAGATTTCACTCTCTCTCTCTACTAAAGCACTCAGTCACTGCGTTCCCTGCATGTGATCCTCCTCCCCTCCCCTCTACCTCCATATCTCTGTCAGGCATGTGTTTTCAGTCAGCCGACCATGAAATATTTACAGAAAACACATCTATTATTAAGACTGAGAAAATTCGATACACAGTTCGAGACGCAAAGATGTGGACGAGCAGAAAGTTAAATAGGGAAAAACCGTGACATGTTAGGTGTGACGTGTTTACAGCGATTGCTGCATTGTGAGAAACGCCGTGTGTTGTTGTAGTTCTGGGCCGTGTTCGAGGTCATCAATAATTCAGTTTCACTGTGCATCGGCGAGGACTCTTCTCTCTCTCTCCGTCTCCACTCTTACGACTACATGAACAGCACAAAAGCCAAATCCATAGATTCTTTATAGCGGTGCGGCCGCTTCAATGAACACACCTTGTGTAAGTGTTGATCGTCTAGATGCCAAAGACACAAGGTGAAAAGAAGGATGTGACAAAGGATGGATGAGGAGTGCATGGGTAAGAGAGCTGAAACGATTAATCGATTACACTGGTATACACCAAATGTATCGTTTCAGTTTTTTTAGATGATTTAGAATAATTTTGATGTGCTGAATCCAAAAATCACATTGGTTTTACACAATCGGGTCAACTTTCTGAACAAAGCTACGTATTTGTGAGAGTATTTTCACGTCATATGATGCAAAATGATTTTATATTTCTTGCAATAAAGATTTTGCATGTGCCAAAAATCATGAAATGCACGACATTTCTTCGACTAGAAGATCTTGCCAAAATAAGCCTGATGTATTCTGCTACATCTGCGGTGAATACACCACTGTTCCTAAAAGGAATGTAGTCACAAGTTTTATAAAGCGTGCTTACCGTGCTTATTTTGGTATTAAACTTGATGACCAGGATAAGGCTTGGGCAATGTAATCAATTTAGTCAGAAGATCAAATAAGCATAAAATCCTGACTGAGAAAAATGGATGTCATTTTTGGATTCAGTGGTGCAAAGTGGTCCCAATTCCGTTGAAAAGACACAGACAACTTACTTTTTTTTGTAATCCAGTGTTATTAATCAATTGCTAAATGAATGGTCAAATATTTTGATAATCGCTTCATCCGTTTGAAGCTTTTTTCATGATTAAAACAAGATTTCTGATCGTTTTAGCTTCTTAAATGTGAATATCATCTTCGTTTCTTTGCTCCAAATAACAAATAAATCATTAAAACTGAATCATTTTGGTTTGTGGACAAAACAAGACATTGGAGAACATGGTCATTTCCAGGTTTGACAAACACTGATCAACGTTTTGTAACATTTGCTGACATATTATGGACCAAACGATTCATCGAGAAATCGAGCTGATTCACAAGCTGAGGATCCAAACCTCTAAGTCACTGGTCTGGTCTGGTCTTTGCTGTGAGCTGGTTCTGACTCTCCAGACACAGCTGTTTAGATTAGACATACACTATAATGACACAAAAACGCAAATCAGCTCTTTAACTTCTCTCTCTTCCTCTAATCCTTTGGCCTGATTGCTCATTGTTCTGCTGTAGTAAAGCACTGCAGTGACTGCAAACAGCCAGCTAACGCTTCAGCTTCTGGGGTCTGAGCCAGGCATCAGAAGATGGAGGCTGGATAGAGAAAAAGGATAGGGAAAAAAAAAAAATATGGAAAACTCATCAACTGCCACTGTCATTGTGGCGAGGCAAATTATGCGTTACAAAAGAATTTTGTTTTCGCGTGTCCCCCGAGGATCTTTCTCTCTCGCTCTCTCTCATCTGATGATAAAAAAAGAACCTTCAAAAATATGTCAGAAAAGGGAAAAATAAGCCAGTAGAATTCACAAGTTAAGCCCTAGACTAAGCTAAGCTAGGTTAATCAAAGCCTAAATGTACATGTTAGGACGTGCGAGTATGTAAACATGCAGTAGCCTGCACTCAGCCACTACAAGGGTGTGTCCTGTACTCGTATCCCAGCCTGGAGCTGAGTCACACACTTTAAAAATGCCGAGCATAGAATAAGAAGAGAGAGACTTGCAGAAAGAAAGATTTAAAATGTGTGGCTTTTTTCTGAATGAGGGAGACGTGGAGAGCCAGGCAGTGGTAAAAGAGTAAAAAAAAAAAAGTGGTAGAAAATTATGCACACTAATAATTATATTTTTTCCAAAAACCAAGGCTACAACATTGTTCATTCTGTCAACGCAATGTTTGTCGCTCAATAAAGCACAGCCAAGACCGAACCTCCGACTGGAATGGATGTGATGACAAATGTTCTCAAAAGGATAATAAAATAAACAGAGAATCTGAAAGGCCCTGTTCAGACTGAGTATTGACATCCATCCGCAGAGAGCCAATGTGGAGGAAGAACTGTTCACACCTAGTATTAAGATGTGTCCTCAATATGTGTGTGTGTGTCCTGTCACTGCATGCAAATAAAGATGTAAGCTATTTGTATGAGCTAGAATGACAATTGTGTTTTGTTTTTTCAAACAAGCCTGACTGTGCAGTTCTCGTCATGCTACGGTAGAAAATGATATTGGCGAGTGCTGAAATTGCAGTGACTAGAAATAAATCAACATAAGGGTTGCTGAGAAGTGTAAGAAATACTGCTGATACAGGTACACATACACTCTCAGCAACGTAACGACAACGATATTCCAAATGTGTGTTTTGTGATGCGATCTAACAACATATTGGGTATGATCTCGCTTGAATTTAGTGCAGTCTAGAGCTGCAACTAACGATTATTTTGTCAATTAAAGGTGCATTATGTAATAAATCTAAAGCAACTGGCCATAAAATCCTCCTAATATGTCACAGAGACTCAGGAATAATGTTCATATAACAAACTGAACTCACCAACAACAACAACAGTACAGCTAAAATATTTACATAAAAAAAAAAAAATTGCAGACTGCAAATCATGTTTATGTTTTGAAATCATGTTTTGGCATGTGGCGCCACCTACCGCCGTCTACCAATCATTGCTGTCAGTAGAGTCTCAGCTGCCGAGCAACCACGGGTTGCCAGTTACGTCAGAAAACGAAACCTAAAAGACCTCAGTACTTTGAATTTGAATGTAGTAACCGTTTTTTGGCCACATTCTTACATATGGCACCTTTAATCAATTGGTCCATAAAATGTCAGAAAATGCTTTACAAAAACATTGGTCAGTGTTTGTCAAACCTGGAAAAGACGATGTCCTCAAATGTCTTGTTTTGTCCACAAACCCAAAAATAATGATTTCTTTGTTACGTGGAGCAAAAAAACGAAGAAAATATTCCCATTTAAGAAGCTGAAACAATCGGAAATTTGTTTTAATCATGAAAAAAGCGGATTAACCGATTAATAATCAAGTGTTTCAGCTCTAGTTCAGTCCACTTGTCACTCCGTGTTAATACCACGTCTGAGTTGCGTCATTTAAGGTTTTGTCATAGCCACGATTTAGCTCGACGCACAAATTGACACGGGCTAATAAAACGAGAGAAGGATGAGGAGCTGTCAGTGGATTAAGATCAGAGCGGAAAAACCAGAGCAACCTTAAAAGTCCACGCGCACATTCCCGAGCAGCACAGCGTGAACACGGCAGCAGCATCATATAGTCTAAAAAGGAGAGCGAGAGAAAGGAAAAATTATATAACGGAAAAAAGAGAAGGGGGACTTAACGGGAGGGGAGAGGGATTATGGGAAATAATGACATGATCTTTTCTTTTTTTTTTGGTGATGTCTGCTCCAAACACAAACTTTCCAGACTGAATTTTGACACCGGGAGGTGGAAGTTCAAACGGGCTGCGAGACGTCTAATTAAAACAATATGACAAAGAATCTGAGAGTGTCTGAAAACACAGTCGGTCAGCTGAGATTCTTTTTCTTTTATATCAATCTGATATTCCAACTAAAAAAAGGACCATCTGTTGTAGGAACTATTCATATGCCTCGTTTCTCTCCGTTGTGTTACCTGAGACACCATATGTTTTCCATACACAGAGAGGCGAGGCCTTTTTCACTGCAAACCTTTCAAGCACACGTCTGTGTCCGTCTCACTGCCGCAATAGCCAGATGCTACACAAAGAAACAAACCGAGCTGTGTGGTGATGCTAAGGAAACCCCATTGTTCCTTACGACTAAAAATCGACAGTAGGATAAACACACTAGCTTCAAACCATCCCCTTTTTTTCTTCTCCCTGAGGTTAGAAAAGTATGTCTCCCTTCATGCCCTCCCCTCCCCTCCTGCCACGCTTGATGAAAGCCAGAGGGAGATCTTTTTTTTTTTTTGTCTTAAAACCCACAACACCCTCCCCTCCAGTCACTCTGCTGAGCTTCTGCTGCACTGTGATGTCCATAACAGCACAGGCCACAGCCCATCTCCTTTTATGGTGCGCAGGCTTTTTTTTCCCCCTTCTATCCGTCTTCGTGGTGGGTTAATCAGAGCATGCAGAGGTTATGCAAAAAAGGTCCTGGGAGGTCAATTTACAGAGGGCAAAAAGCCAGCACATGCATGGATGTTTATTTGACAAGCAAACAAAGAACTTTACATTGTATATTACATGTGGTGAGAGAAGCCAAGAGCCTAATACAAAACACCAACAACAAGTAGGGGTACTTACACATTTAAAGGACTCATATCATATTATACCCTAGTTCCCTGGTGTCCTAATGAACATGTCCGTGACATGCTTTGGTTAAAATACCTTAAAGATGAAGCACCACAGCAGTTCTATCACCCTGCCAAAACAGCCCTGTTCAGAACGCTCGCTTTTGAGTGTCTGTCTCTTTAAACGCAAATGAGACACAGGAAACTACGTCAGCATAGTCACTGAGGCTCCGGCAGCTAACAGCAGTTAGCATTTGGAAAAGCCATCATTTGCCATCTCTCGTCGGCACATTGCCGTCATATATAACATGTATCCACTGGACACGTAAATCCTCTGAGGCTGGAAGTTTGTGTAGAACTCTGTGCTGCACTGTGCAACCAAGAATAGAACACTTTGCAGACTTCCGCTCTCCCGCGAGACAACAATTTCAGAAATGTCAAATTGTGACTGAGGTGGACCACAAAAGCATGTCATCTTTTATCACACTTTGCCGACTCATAGGGCCTCCAGAGTCCCAAATATAAGTATTACAATGATTTTGCATAATATGTCCCCTTTAAATCCAAAGAAATCTTAATGATGTCATTGTGTCTGCTTTAACTTCCATCAAATGAGCGAGGAAGAATACACACTTGAAGGTCTCAACAGGCCGAGTGCAAACTCGGAGGGGAACCAAATGAGACAAGACAAGAAATCCCATGATCCCGCACTGCTTCCAAACATCATCAAACTAGGTCTCTTGTTATTGTTTTGATTGAGAGACCCCAAGCGTCTGAGAAAAGAGAACCGTGATGCTGTCTGACAGCGTCTGCAGCGCCGTGGCTGTGCTAAAAGCTTTGTCTTGTTTTTTTTTTGACACTGATCATCATCATCACCATCGGCATCATTATCATAATCACACTGACAATACTTTCTCCAACGCTGACTCACCTCAGGCAGGCCAGTATGGACTGAAAATAAAACCATAAAAAACAGTGAAGGATTCATATCCCCTTTCCTACAACAGAGCAGAACATAAATTTTTACAAATAGAACAACTATCAATCATCACGAGCATAGTTGTGCTGACAAGGCTGTTAGTTTTTTATGAATTTACCACACAGCCACAAATAAAGAGCAAAATAGATTTTGATTCAACTGCTGTCTCAAACCAGACCAGATTTCTAAGGATCTCCTCCAACAGACTTTTGAAATATTGAATTAGGAGACTGTTAATCTGTAAATTTATTGGGAGAAAAATAATTTGCTACCATTTTGATCATTAAATTAATTGTTTTTTTCTGCCTCAGACTTCTAAAATGTAGTAAACAATTATGATTTGAATATTTTTAACTCACCCTGCGCTGTGTGAAATTAACACAGGTATTTTTTCACTTTATAAAGGAAAATAATTACTTCCGAAGTTTCATGAATAATAAAAAAAATATTCATTCGTTTTTGTGGCGCTATTTGTCATCACTGATGACAACTGAAGCTGGATAATTATTATTATTAAAAACACATTCACACACAAAAAAAATCACACAATATATTAAAATGAAGGATTGTCATATTAAAAATAAGAATTTTGTATTTTCACAATTAGCCGTTAGGAACATATGGCAAGCTGTTAGAGAACCATTAGTGCAACAAATCCTCAACTAAAACATGTTTAAACAATAACTCATTCTCTAGTATTTTATCGTCTTAATTATCTTCCAAAGCAAAATTATGATACAGAGATCGATCGGAGGGGTGTATAAGCACTTACAGCTTAGGCTGTCAGACAGGGTCAAAATCAACATATTAAATATACTTAAATTAGTATAAGAAAAATACATGTTTACTTTAACCTGTAAATGTATGTATATCATACATTGTATGTTTTTTTGTGTTATTCTAGTAAGTTATGATTTTTGTTTAATCATTTAATATTACTTTTGATAGCTCAGAGACGTTGGAGCAACAACCAGTTGTTTTTACACTTTAGTCTGCACTGTGAATTTGAAATGTTCCGTTTTTGAATAAAGATGTGGCAATTACAAATGTTGCTTTTTTTTAACCGATTCATCGATTAATCGAAAAAATAATCGACCGATTAATCGATTATTAAAATAATCGTTAGTTGCAGCCCTAACACACACACACACACACGTATATATATGTATAAAAACACATGACTGACATTCAACCTCAGGTGTTTTAACCTGAGAAATTCACTGAGGATTTACCAGTAAAATAAGCTTTTCACAAAAATCCATAAAGCCAAAACGAATGGATTCATATTTAAAAGCTGCTTTAAAAAAAGGTCAGTGCAGACTGAGAAAGCTCAAACATTGGAAGAAGCGTCGACTAAAACCTTACATCACAGATTAGGAACCTGCAGTGCATGCTGCTGCCAAAACCTTTGCAAATGACGTTTAAATCTAAAAACCCTGCAGCGGCAGCAGCACCTACTTACTGCTGCAGCACAGGCTCAAGTGGTTTGTGCACATGGCACAGTGCCGTTTGTTATGCAGGAGAAGGTAGTAAACTCAGGAGCACGGCTGTGACTACCAGTTATTTTCGATATTGTCGATTATTTGCTCAAATAACCAATAAGCTTTTTGGTCCATAAAATGCTTTGTCCACAAAACAAAAATTATCAGTTTGAACAATTTCTTTGTTACATGGGCAAAAAAGGCTCAAGATTATTTTAATTTGGTTTAAAAAAACACACTGTAACTGATTTTTATTTTTAATTTTTAAATAGCTGGCAAGCAATTTGTGAATTGATTAATAAATGGTTCATCGTCACAGCCTCACTCTGGTGATACTGCATATATTTAAAGCTGTACTGCACCACATGCACATGCATTGCTGTGCCTGTACTTGTATTTGCATGTGTGTATCTTTGCAAGCACAACTTTAAAGGGCTTTATGGTTAGGGTTAAAACCTGGTTTTAGGGTTAGGCAGTTGGTTAAGGTTTGTGTAAGGGGCTCAGGAATACATTATGTCTCTGCGGTGTCCTCACTATGATATAAAAACAAGTTTGAGGTTGTGAGTGTTATTGTATGGATATCCTATTGAGGACCAAGGCTTTCTGAGGGTTAAGACTTGTGAGGATAAGTGTTGTGTTCAGGTTAGGGTTTGGCATTTAGTTGTGATGGTTAAGGTTAGGAATGCACGAGTGTCCTCACTATGAATGTTGTGCAAACGCGAGTGTCCTCTGGGTTGAGATAACATACAGAGTGTTGTTTACACCTTGACCGCTCACACACACACACACACACACACACACACACACCCTCTGGCTGCAGCAGTTAGCGCAGCATTAGTGTTTAACAATATAACCATGGCTATATAGGAGAGAGAGAAAACTGTTGGCCCTGAGGTGAAAAACGGTCACACAGTGCATTACACCAGTAATACTGAAAACACTGCACACTGGTTTAGTGCCTTGTTAGTGGAAAGAAGAGTTCTAGTAGTGTCAGTACTGTCGGTCACTTTCTAAGAGCGAGCTTCAAGGCACAAAGTAAATCCACACAGCATAAATGTAATGAATTCATTTAAAAAACGCCACTCAGTTCCTTGATGTTATTGTAGCCGGGACATTTTTTGCAGTTTGGTATGAGACGACGTGTATGTGCAGTGCATGTGTTTGCGCGCGCACACACACACTCTCCGACTAACAGATGCACACTCAGAAGTGTTCTGGGTGTGGATTGCTTTCAAATTCCTTGATGGCTTGTTGTCACAGACGCAGCGGCTAACCAAACAGTGTTATTTTGGAGATAATATTGGCAAGTGAAGCAGGCAGGGCAAGCTAAATACTCCAGACGACGTTCTGAGTAACAGCATTTTGGTTTGAAACCTTTCCCTTGCAGGTTTAACACTAATATCTCATTCCCACTCACACGGATATATAAAAAAATGGATTTATTCTAAGGGGTTGAACTGTTTTTTGACCAGCGGGAGTGTGTTTAATCTCCATTCACTCCTGTGGACTTTTACTGGCTTCAGATCTGATCGATGCGAGTGGAAACAAAAGGAAATGCCAATAACTTCTTCGTCTGCTTTGTTTTTGGCAGCAACGCAAATTCCGACATAATTTCTGGAATCTGTTAACCGTGAATGTTTTTTTTTTCACAACTTGGGAGAGTCGATATTTTTCATTTAATCTCACTTCATTGCATTTGTGATTTAAAATGGTTCCTTTCGCCAAGGAGAAAGTTAAAAAAAATATAAACTGGCGTGTCAACTGCCAATAGAAACCTCGCAGAAGAAAAAAGCTGTTTTCTGTCTCCCGTCTGCTGTGTTGCAATAGCAGATGCTAACCTGCAGCCCGGCACGACAGAGCGTGAACTCGAAGGTGCCCTCGACGCGGTCGTTTGAGGTGGAAGCGTTTAGGGAAACATGGACAACTCATTGCCCCTTGGGACAACTCTGACCTGTACGCCTGTTTTATCTGGTCCACGGCGTGAAGTGGCAGTGCATGTGATGTGCTGAGACATGTGATGAGACGACGCTCGGGGTCTGTGAGGCACTACGAGGTTGCTGCAAAGACAACTTCATAGTGCTTTGCATTAGCTTTGTACCTTCACAATAAAAGCATTTAACAGTGAATCACAGCCTGACAGTAGATGCTGTAGTAGATGTACAGTTACAAGGTCAGAGAGAGAAGCCAGTCAGAATTTTACAGTGCTTCAATGTTATTCATGTCTTACTCAGACATATTTCATAATTCTGACTATTAAGACTATTTTTAATGATGTAATCTTTTCTTTTGGTCATTTAAATTTTCTTAATAAGTGTTAAAATCCCGTCTGGTGTTTTGTGACAGTCCTGAGTGTCTCCTCACAGCTCCACTGTGGTGCTGGTGTTGATTCTTCCTCCTGTTTGTGTTTGCTTTACATTTCACACACAGGTGACGTAAAGGATGAAAAGAGCACCACATGGTGCAGAGCGACCACTGGCAGCAACCCCGCTAACATGTTTGGAAATTCCCGATCTACCCACTAATTTCAGAAAGAAAAGAGTTTTGTGTGCACTTCTTCTGCGCTTAAAATGATGAGCGATGTCTCAGAAGCAGTATATCAGCAGACCCATTATGTCCACCCCCACTGTGACAGCATCCATGCTGTCTCGCTATCCTGCCAAATTCAGTAACATGACACTCGTATCAAACATAATGATATTTTCACCACATATGTTGCTGAATAAATGACTTATTAGTTTCCCTAAATGATTTCCAAGAAGACATTAGCTGGATGTTCAACCTCAATATTCACCTCAAGGTTTAGGAACAATTCTTAGGAACTTCAAACATAGGTTACCACCAGCAAGGGGCAAAAAGACAAATAGACAAAATCCTTTGTACTTTCAGCATTTCTTTGGCCTAGAGGTGAAAAACAGTTGTGCAAGAGTACAAAATGTCCTTCATCCTGCGCTATGGCTGTCATCAGAAATTCAGCAAAGAAAGATGGAACAAAAACAACTAAATAATGTATCTAGTCTTGCCGTTTTGGTTTCTTGACATCAGACTGATGTCTACAGACAGACGATACAGGAACCTGAACACACATAAAGACTGATTATTGATACGGACGCATCATTGTATAATCATCATAGTATCCTTGTAACCGCTGAAGGAGGAGCTAGATTGTATTTTAAAAAAGGGACACGACATAAATCTATAAATCATTAAGTAATGGATAATTTGAACACTCAATAAAGAAAATTATATATATATATATATATATATATATATATATATATATATATATATATATATATGTTGTCATAAAGATTGTTGTGTTTGTAATGCTTGTAAATGCTTATATTAACCAACCACATTTACAATTAACCATACGCTGAAGTAAAGCACACAAAGGTGTGACCGGTGCTTAGGTCACCTTCAGAGTACATTACCACATGGAACTACCTTACCCACACCCTTCTCGTTTACTAGTTACTACCACCATCCTCCATTTGGTGTCTCTTTGAAGAAAGGTTTACAGCTGCTCTGGCCTGCAGGGGGAAGAATACCAAAGGAAAGGTGAAGACGGGGGAGGGGGACGTCTGTATCTACGTATATATGTCTTTGTTTGGTCCAAAAAAGCAAAGTACGAAACCTGGTTTTAGGGTTAGAACTAGGTTTTGTTAGTGTTAGGCATTCGTTGTAACGGCCCACGGTTAGAGCAAAGGACGCATTATATATCTACAAGCTAGCTCACAATGAATGATGCACAAAAGCGTGCGCGTGCACATACGCGCGCACACGCTGAAACAACCGTCTTGGCACCTGTCTCCCTCAGTCCGGAAACAGATGACGTTTAAACCACATGGACAGCTTGGATGACGATGCGGAATTGCGCGACAAAAATCTCAGCTGCCACCTTCTGTGCACATGATGTGACATGACAACAATGGACACATGTACTACACACACACACACACATGCAGTCAGCGTAAAGAAAGCATGCTATAGCTGCAGCTCATGCCTGTCAACAGTGTTGCCGCATGTCTGCACGCATGCATGGACCTCCAACTGCATCCACTCCCCCTTTAGGCCCAGAGGAAGTCAAGAGCAGAGAGCAAGACATGCTACAACAGAGTCAGACAACAGCTCTCATCCTCAGGCTGTCTCTATGCTAAAATGGCACACACACACACACACACACGCCCACCGTATGCAAAAAGTAGCGTAGCGCACGGCGTCAAATGCATGGTTTATGTGAGTATTTTTTATAAAAACAGCAATGTGTCTCTGCGTCGTCTACTGTAACGATGCGACAAAAAACACATACCAAATGAATAAGTCAAACAATCATGGGCGTGAGGAGTTAAAATGTGAAGGAGCAGAGCTGCAGGGACAAGCCCTGCTGTTAGCCTGATGGCCTGCCAACTATCTGAAAAAGGCCTCACCTGGGCCAAAACACAGTAAACCAAAACAGGCCGAAACACACACAAGCACAACAGTGACCCGCCAAACTAAAACCAACGAAAACACTTTAAACAGTTGTTCTTATTTTGTTGTAAACGATGCCGTGAAAGAAGCTCTGCTCAAGAGGCGAAAACTTACCGACAGCACTGTTGGGTAGTAAAGTCCCATCATTGTCTGATCTAGAGGAACAACTGCTGACCAGCTCTCCACTTTCCCGTTCCTACTGTGCGTCTCCGTGTCTCCTCCTGTGCCTGCGCTCTAGGACCATGAGCCGACGACGTTCCAGTCCACGTCTGTCTCGCACATTCAAATTCTCCCTCGTTCACTCCCTCTTGATCCTCCTTCTCTGTGCCGGCGTCCCTTCTTCCACGTCTCCGGCACGCGATCTTCTCTGCCTGTCACACTCTTTTCCCTCGTCTCCCCCGGTCCTTGCTGCTCTGACCCCCCCTCCCACCCCCTCCGGGGCCTTTCAGTGTCTCTCCTCCTGACAGCCTGAGTCGCTTCTCTCCTCTCTCCCTTCTCTTTGCTCTGCTTCTGTCATTCACACACTCGCGTTACACATCCTGGTGCTTCTCCCTTGCTTCCCTCCTGTTCCCGCCCCTCTTTTAAAACTTTTCCACCCTCTCCAGCCTCAGTCCCTCCTATTCAAAAAAAAAAAGCATCCATCCTTCCATGTAGCAATCTAACCCTGAGCCCTGGACGGAGTCGGAAAGCAGTCGTTTCCGTCTCCTCAAACCTCAGGAGAAAGAAAAGTAAGAGGAAGGAATGCGACGCTGCCTTTTAACCACACACCGGTTGCCTCAAAGTGAAGTAGACGAGCGTGACCCCCCGCTGCATTGCAGTTTTTTTTTTTTTGATGAGTTATTTATTGCGCAGCAGCCTGTCAGCTCAAAAAAAAATAAGAATCAGTAGATGGCTAAGGTAGCTAGCTCCTCCATCAGCATCTCTCTGCTGCAGCTGCCTTCATCACTCACATGGAAGTCTCACAATAACCGAGGCAGCGCCTGCACCGATTCCTGTAGCTAACCCTCAAACTGAGCATGAATCTCTTTCATGCTGCATTGCGCCTTTTTCCTTCTTCTGGCTCGGGCTCAGTTCCCCTCACTTCCCACCACTTTATTGTTAGGAGGCGCTTAATTTGCAGAGATGAGAGTGCAGTTCCTTGCACTGCATTTTCATATGGGAGGGACAGAACTCTGCGGAAAAAAAGCCCTGATGCCAAGCTTTCACACATCTGCTGAGTCTGGCTAAAAGTGAGTCCAGAGGGATGGAGGGAGGGAGGAGGAGGGGGGCAGCATAAGTGATTGGAAGTGGTGGTAAGAAAGGGGGCAAACGCAGGGAAGCTTGGGCAGAGTGGTAGAGAGAGAGAGGGGCAGTGGATGTGTGCAAGAGATAATGGGATAGGCAGATAAATGGATAAAGGGCTGGGTGAAAAGAAGAGAGACGGATGACAGGATTAGGGCTGTAAGTGAGGAGGATGAGAGGATGAATAGGGGATGATCTGAGGATTAAGCACACCAACTGAACACCGAGATAAACACATGCAGGCCAGGCACACACACACACACACAACCACAATAGCATGTTGATAAAGTACACACAGATGCTCTGATCATATTTATGCTGCTGCTGCTGCTGCACCTTGGCTGACATACAGACACACATGGACTGGACTCAAAACAAAAGGCTACATCCCACAATCATTAGCCACGGCAGACAAAGTCCTGCCTCTTCAAATGCATCACCAATAGCACATGATTAACTGCACTCCATCCATTTCGCCCATTTTAGGAAGGTTCTAACTTGATTTACATATTGCTAATGCTAAATGCTTCAGTGTACACAGTCTCCATGTCTTTGCATGGATGTCTCTTTGTTTGTATGTTGTTAGCCCTGATCATGTGTGCGACCCAAACACACACACACTCGGTGAGCACCCACAGGAGCCCCGTCTCCATTAAACACACTGGTATTGACACAAGCATATACCTACAGGCAGTTCAAACACGCACATGCATAACCTAAGACAAGAGGCATTACCAAGACAAATGTACCGCAGCTATGTATGAACACACCAATCTGGCTAAGCGGAGCTTCGCCAGCCCCATTTGCATGATAACCAGCAGCTCCCGACTCCTAATATGGGTGCTCAAGGGCAGAATGCATTAGCGGCAATGACTTTTAAATCATTTACAAAACAAATGCTGCGGCGGCGTGCGCGAAAGAGTGGGCTCTGTCTGGATTTAACAGATGACAGGGGGGGGGGGGGGGGAGTTCATACATACTGCAGATCACCAGACAGCTCTGTCCAGGTGTTCGCAAGCAGATAGAGAATATGAGTCCGCTCTAAAGACGATGGCAGACCATCATAAATTATGTCCGCTCTACAGCAGCAACTAATGAGTATTTTCGCAATCGACGAATCTGTCTATTATTTTCTTGATTAATAGTTTGGTCCATCAAACGTTGGAAAATGTAAGTCAAACCTGGAAATGACGATGTCCTTGATTCAGTTTTAATGATTTCTTTGTTATGTGGAGCAAAGAAACAAAGAAAATATTCACATTTAAGAAGCTAAAACAAGCAGAAAATCTTGTTTTAATCATGAAAAAAGCTTCAAACCGATTCATCGACGATCAAAATAGTTGACAATTACTATACTAGTCCTTACTTTGCTTTGTCTGGTCAGCGCACAAATGGAAATAGCATCATAGTGGACATCGGGGAGAAGGAAGTGGAATTATGCAATGTAAAATAAACTTAAACGAGTGTGGGCCTCCTCCTCCTCCTCCTCCTCCTCTTCACATTGCCAGAGAGCTGTATTCCAAGGAGGGAGACGGTGAGGGTAAAGCAGGAGTGAAGAGTCAAGCAGAGTCGATGAATAAAAAATGGAAGACTACATAAGAGGGGTTGAGGCCTGCGGAAATCTCCCATGTGGTGGATGTGGGGAGGGAGACTGGGGGGCAAGCGGACTCACAGACCAACACTCCCCTCCTGTGGCACTGGCAGAGAGCTGCACGTCCTGCACACGCGCACACGCAAACACACACACACACAAAGGCTCTCAAATACACTGGCGTTCCTCCTAAACGAGTGCGGTAAGCATATGCATTCACACACACACACGAACACTGAGCTGATTTGAGCTGCTCATTGTGCTCTGCTGCTCGGAGGTAGATAAGGAAATAGTTGGCTGCGCTGATGCTACGCAGCTCACATACGGCACTCATTACTGAGAGCAAGACGCGTGCAGAGACACACAGAAAAGAGAGAGACTGAGAGAATGAGGCGGATTGAGAGAGAGAAAATATGAGAGGATAAAACTGGTACTGGGAAGCGTTGCTGCTTCTGCTGCTGCTGCAAGTGGAGCACGCAGAGCTTAGTTTAAAATGCGACGCTGAATAATGCCTCTGCGTTTTTTTGATGGGTCAAGTCTCGCAGTCACAAGCAGTTTTCATCAATTCCAAAAACAGCCATCATTCATAAAATGCCACCGGCAGCAGGCACAGAAACTTTATAATTGTCTCCATAAAGAGGATTCAGTGTTCCTGAACCACATCCTTGCCGGGTGACGACACAGAGGTAACCAGGCTAAGTCAGGATAACAAGTTTTTAATTTTTGCAGAATGAGAAGAAAACTGTACACGCAAAGGCTTTTGTGGCAAAAAATTGAGAGGACATGGAGTGCAGTGTCATTTGTCTGATGTGTTCTTTCTTTGAGCTTTCTTTTGTTGAAGGTTATTCAAACTTCTTTTTAAGGGTTTTCAAGCAGTCGCCAATCTCTTACCTGGCTGTGAGGTGCGTATCCATGGAAACCAGGGTTTAAAGGCTCGTTGTTCTGCAAGAGACAACGGGAGAGAAGAGAGAGAGCACAGTAAGTGGGTATGCTTTCATTAATGCACACAACTCTCTGGATTCAAAGGATTCAAACTTAAAAGTTTATCTTATTTAAACGCCTTAGCAGAACCATCGAAAGACCATTAGGGGAATTCAGAGGGTCAGCCGGTAACAAAGGTCAAGCGAGGATAGAAGACCCCCCCCCCCCACACCCCTCATCAGCCCTGCCCCAGAAACCAGTGTTGTGGTTAATTACTCAGTAATTACTTTAATTAGATTATTTCTGTCTCTTTTCTCTGGGACTATCATTTGCTCCTCTTTGTCATTTTGCCAATGCAAGAGGAGCCCATTGTTAGCTGCAGAGCTAGGTGAGGAGGAGGAGGGAGCACTGGAACAATAGGGAAAAGTTAGCCAAACAATGATATTTTGACAGCAGCGAGAGAGAGAGAGAGAGAGAGAGAGAGAGAGAGATGACACGGGTACCGTCTCGACTGCTGGCACGCCTCACAGAGAAAACATGACCACCTTGTGAGACTGGAGAGGCAATGAGGAGAGAAGGAGGGAAAACAAGGAGAAGGAGAGAGTAAAATAATATGTGTGTGTTTGGGGGGGGATGGGTCTTATGAAATGCGTTTTTTCCCTCACTGCATTTAATGTGCAGCAAAAATCCATGTGCTGCTGCCACTCAGAATGAAAGAGCTAGTCCTTTCAACAAACAGCTCCAGTGTGGCCCGTGTAATGGTGCAGTGATGAGAAGGGCAGATTTGGCTTCTCCAGAGTGTCCACACACACAGTGTTAATCTCCTGACCCCTGACCTCAAGCCGCCTGCTGTGCGAGTGACTTTTTTTTGCGATGGCATTTGTGTGAGGAAGTGACGGCGGCAGCTGGACACAAAGTTTGTCTCAGGACTGTGAAGCCGATCCCGTCTTAAACTCAGTCTTTGTGAGAGTTGGCGTTGAAGATATGGAAGTGAAGTCCAAAAACACATGTGGTTATGAGGTATGAGCGCATACAGAGAAGGAGTGTCCAGACGGGTGATAAAAGCACGAGGTTAAAAAATGTACACGATGTGAAATGTAAGGAATAGGTAGGAATGTGTCTTCTGATGCTCGGGCAGTTCAGTCGGTCCACGTATGTATGTGCGCGTGTGTTTGCGTCCACACTCGACGGCACGTCCTCGTCCGAAACAACTCTTTCTTTGTCTCCTCTCTCCACTTCCTGTTTCATCTGGAACCAATTTCCCCCTCGTGCCTCGTCCCCAGAGGGAACGCTCTCCTTGGTGCGCCACATTTACAGAGGGAATGGATAGGAATGGCTTATATTTCGGCAGCACAGCGACGGTGGAAGCTGCTGGTGCTCGATACACGGCCCAGATGGAAATGCATCGATGGTCAGTGCAGAATCTTAAGTTTTGGGCGACGTTGAGAGGAATGAGAAAGCATTTCCTACTTTAAATAAAAACCAGATGGGTGCACAAACGCTGCACTGCACTCCGTTGTTTCAGTGCAACAAGAACTAACTTTTTCACGATCTTTACTACATACATCGAATGGTAGAAAAATGTGATAATTCGGCCACATGACCACAAGATACAGACAACTACAGTGGATTCAACTGTCGACAATGTGTTTTTATCCAATTTACAGTCAAAATAAGGGTGTGGGCACTGCACTAGCAAGGAAAAAGTGGGAGAAAAGCTGGAATGCAAGTGAAATCTAAACCAAAATTATCCCCGACCGTCAAATTACAGAGTCAGTGTTGGTCCTAGAATGGACGGAGTGGTGAGAAGAAAGAGAAAGAGGCCGAGGAGGAGTTTGAGAGAGGGGGGTTAGAGTTTAGCAACATCTGGATTCAATCTGTCTGCAGGAGAAGAGGGAGAGAGGGAGGGGGCTAAATGAAAGAGGGAGGGACAGAGGAGAAAGAAGAAAAGAATGAACAGAATCAAATGAAAAATAGGGCAGAGACACATGCAGGAGGAGGAGGAGAAATGTGTGGCCAAAGCCAAGAAAGGGCAGAGGAATATAAAGCAGTAAAACATTTGCAAAATGGAGACAATGAGTCATGAGTGAAGTATTCCATGGGATTTATATTTTCTTAAAGGGTGGGGGAAGGGACCGGGGGTCTGAACTTGATACCTAGTCTTCAGACACACACTCAGACTAAAGCACGCATAGACATATGGCAATGCTTTTAAGTATTACATGCACTCGTATATGCCTTTTCAAAACAAATAGAAAATTAACGCTGCACTTTCTCAAAGTTTCCATGAAGTTAATTCCATAGAGTTTGTGAGGGAGGAGATGCCTTTGAAGGCGCCGGCTGGGATGGCTGGAAAGGGCTTCAGACTCGAACTGGCAGGGATCGTCAAAAGCGCAGAAAAAAAAACACACTCATACACTCGTATAAACACACTCTGGCTCCTGTCCCCTCCACTGACTCCACATAGGGCAATACTAAAGGGCGTCGCTCTTGTTTATTTTCTCTCTCTAACTCTGACTCGCTATTTTAGGAGAAGGAAAGAAGTTGGGGAATAGTTGGAGCAAATGGAGGGGGGGTGGAGGAGAAGGAGCAGGCAAAATGACATGAGGTCAACAGATGGCGAGGGTGGGGGCAGGGGGATGGGGGGTGGACTGAGGGAGGAGGGTAATTAAGGGGGCTGCTGCAGGCATCCACAAAAGAACAGCCTGAGGATGTGTCAATGTTTGGGTTTTTACAGTTTCAATGATGACACAAAAGGCCAAAAAAAACATAAATAAATAGATCCCACCTGCTACCATCATTACACACACAAATAATACAATTAACAGTGAATAAATATTAACAATAAAGTGTAAAAATATGTATATAATGACAAGACGTCACCCATTAGAATCCATAATATAAAGTAAAAAGAATCTTGGTTTGTGTGGCGCCATGTTGAGGTTTTTCCACAGGGGAGTTCACAGATGTCACCTGTAACCTGTCTCCTATTGGATGATGCCATGCTTTATTATCTCTTATCCTTTAAATATAAACTCTGCCTGCAATTGAAGACTGAGACCATTAACTCCTTAGCAAAATGTTTACTGATGTAAATCAAGTGTGTAGAAGGATCGGATTTCTCTTTGCAACCAGTGGAACCGTCAGTATGACTCATAAGCGTCATTTCTCATAATAACAGGAGCATGAACGGAGGTTAAAAGGCTGAAGAACCAATTGTCAACAGGATAAAGGCTAAATCCTCCACTTTACCCTTTTAGGGGATGTATTTTTAGAAAAATTCAGTGAGATGATGTATCGCGGATGTTATTATAGGCCACGTGTGTCCCCTACATGTTGATGAGCTCATCTAGCATCAACAAAAGTCAGCCTCAGACAACTAAAATTATCACAAAAACTTTGCTAATACATATCACCTGCATTCAATTTCAGCCATTCGCCAAACATCATCCGCAGAGGATTCACCGGCTCGATGTGTGAGCAAACACACGCCTCTATAAAGTCAACACATCACAAGTGAGGAGGGAACAACTGGAGATGAACGTGGCACAATGAGAGGACCAAGTAATTCCATAAAACAGCTCTCACACACACACACACACACACTGGACTAGAAGTAATTAACAGAACATGCCAGAGGGCAGAGGACAGGAAGTGATGGATGTGCTCTGTCACTGTGTTATACTCTGAAAGGTATATCACAAACAACAGATGACGCTGAAGGTGACAAAGGCAGTGGAGATGGAAGATAATGCTGGGACACAGAGGCAGAAAAAGACAACCTAGAGGAAGAAGAGAACAGACATGATGAATTGCACTTTTCCACTAAGACTCGAGAAACCTTTTCCAGTGGGTGTGTGCGCCAACAGGATAAGACGGTTATGAATTTTTGGTTCTTTTTCTTTTCTTCTTTCAACAAGAGTATAAATGCTGCAGACATCTGCTCTGACTGTAACTAAACAAACAGGATTTGTTGATGTCTATCTGCTGACCCCCCCCCCCTCTTACTGTGTGGTCTGCTTAGAACAACAGATGACCTGTATTTCATTTAACAGGTGCTCACGTGTGGGCCATGTGCAGGTCCGTCCACATACCAGCAATCACATTTCACCTCTGCCTGTGCTGCATTATTTTACAAACATCTGTGGGACATGGAAATGGCCCTCAAACAGTGCCATTTGGAAACGTATCCCAGAGTGGGAAAACGGTTGTCCACCTGAAAACTACTTAGGGAAAACAATGATGTAATAGTCCCACCTCTGTCTTGCCCTGGCATCAATGTCACTATCTTCATAGTCGTTATCGTCATATGAGATTTTTTGGTCTATTCCCTTCATATCTTTTGTTACTTGCCGTTCTTTCTCCTGACTTGGTCTGTTTTGGTATACATTGTAACGCATACTTATTCAAATAAAGCTTTATTGTAGTGCTGGAAACGTTAACGTAACTGGTTAACGGCGTCAACGTTAACGCATGATGCGTTTCCATGACGACTGACCGGAATAAGGCGCGCGATTCGTCATGTTTACGTGACTCCCATTTGTTAAAACGAGTCTCTAAAGTAGCGCTAAACTTTAAAAACAGAGGCACACATACGCAGTGCACAGGTACGCTACTTATTTGTAGCGCTGCTCTTTGTCCCTTTAATAAACAGACCACTCCACTTCGCCTGTAGGCGCGCTTACGACGCTAAAGGAGCTAACGCAGCTAACAAAGCTAACTGGTAAACAGTGCCTGGACACCGTTGCCACGGCACTTAAACGTGACGTCACGCTCGTCTTCTTCTGGTCAGTCGTCATGGAAACGCGGCATTCGTTAATGTGCGTTAACGTTAGCGCCGTTAATCGCCGTTAATGAGTTAAAGTGCCCAGCACTAGTTTGTATACATTCATGTATACTTATTCAAATAAAGCTTTATTTAAAAACAAAACAAAAACAAAAAATAATTTGCACACAGTATCCGTTATGCGCATGCTCAACATCTTCTGTTTTTGCTGCAGCAGCGTTGCAGTGCTTCGTACAGGTAATTTTCGGTGTTTCATATGAATTAAGATATTTCCTGAAAAGATGCTGTGCTTTAGAGGGAACCTTTTTTCAAAATGACTAAGAAAAAGATTGTTTTTACGCTTCGTTCTGTTCCGTTTCCATGTGGATGGGACCTTAAAAAAGGTCATATCCACTGTCACAAAGTAAATCTGAGAATGAATAAACTACTAAATAAACTACTAAGTAAAGTAAATTCTGAGAGAAAAGATCTACTTGTGAAGTGCACCATTCCACTGATAAGAAGAAGACATCTTTAGAACTCTGGCTCTTGCAAAATCAAATGTCGTTTGTGAAATAAATCTTTCACTGTGAGCAGAAATATCTATGAAGTGACACTTCACTGAATAAAAGTATTAGGAATGCCAATGCTGGTGAATGTATTTTTTGCCACATATCTTCAAAGACCAACTTAATTCATTTTAATTCATCAAAAGGCAAAACATGCAATGTAGCATGTGTGCAAAGCTGCAGCGGCTGATGAATGAAAGTGGAACAGATGTCAGTTACAGTTCTTCAGTGGCGTACTTTTTATTTTAATGACATCCTGGATCAATACTTGGCATCAAATGATCCTCTTATTTGTAAGGATCTGGCCCCAGTATGAGACAAAGCCTCATGAATGCACTTTCATGGATCCGGGTTTATGGGTTTTGTTTTGTCATGACTGAAATTGAGGCATCACCACAAACTATGCCTTGTAAGGGAAACACTGAATTGACATTTGGCTGCGCGTGGGTGGAGATGGGAGCACATTTGACAGTTTGGGGGCAGCAATGTGGAGAGGGCATGGGGCGGGGGGGGGGGGGCAGGTTGACATGATGACCATAAAGGGAGAGTCAACATGCGAGTGTCATGTTTAGGGGCTGAAACAGAGAAAGGGTGGGGGATGGTATAACATCAATCTATACTTTTTTTAAATGAAGTGTCTGCTTTCTTTTCCTCTGGAGCTGAAGCGAACGCACAAACACTGAAAATGAGTTGCGCAACTTTGTGGGTGAATTTTTAGCTTATCGGCAACCGGTTCAAAAGTCAAGGGTGACGCCGCCGCTGCGCTACAGCTCAAAGTTTAACAGCAATCATTAAACGGCAGCTGCGAGCATAGAGTGAGACCTGGTAGGATTGTGTCAACCCTCCGAGACACATGTCCACACACGTCTGCGTGGTCTGCACACACAACACTGACTGTACCACCTCTGCCTCGCTGGAATACAATTCCCCTTCTTAAGATATTTCTTCTTTTCTGTGAATAATTCAGGACGCTCAGACTTTAAGTCTACAGTTACACGTAGGCTCTCTGAGTACATGCACTGCTATTTACCACTGTAGCTATGCAGCAATTAGGCCTAATGGGAGTTATTAGACGAGCCAGCGATAGCATATTTTTTTGCTCTGATGGCCAGCAAATGTATTTCGTCATTAAAATACAACAAATACCAAATTACTAGAAATCAGACTGGTGTTATTTGATGCTCATTAGTCATGTGGAAGTTCATTCCAATTATATGAAACTAAAAACTGTATCTAGCCAAATGTTTGCCATGACTGGTTGACAACAGAAACTAATAGTTAAAGCTCTAGGTCCACTTTCGTGATTTTCTCAACTTTGATCTAATAACTTAAAAAAAGACATGCAATTTCAGCTTAGATTTTATGATTTTCAAAATGTGTATTATGGATTCATCTGTAGATTACCAACCAGAGGCAATAGCTCTATGATGAGCAAGGGAAGCTCTGCTTGAAATAACATTTCATTAAGTGCAGAGTCTATTTTGTTCAGAATCATCTGTTCATCACAGATTGTCTGACTCCATTTTCTTCTCATATATTCCCACAGCAGCACGTCGCAATAAAACCAGTAGACGCTCAGCTTTAATTGATTTCCAAGGGACAGCACTGTTACTCTCTACATAGAGGTTGACTGATATGGATTTTTTCGAAATCAGTGCCATTATGTGACTCCAATATTCGTTTGCTTATTGCCTTTTTTAACCCCCCCCCCCACCCATAGATCAAATATAGCAGTTTAATAATAAAAAAAGTGGTACATTTTTGTCAAAATAGGTCAGCCTATGCAGCATTTCTGAAATTATTGAGAACAAAATATGTTAATTTGCATAAGCAAGTGATAGTCAGACCAATTAATTAAATCATCTGACAATGCCAATTATTGTAAACGAGGTCAAATAATCAGTCAATCAATTTTTTTGATGATCACATGTCAGGTCACCATAGTGAAAGGTTTTCTGTCGTCACCGACTCATTCCACCTATAAAAGTGATGCAATCCCAAAGAATTAGACTTTTTTTTTTACATTTGGCAGCAAAAACTGTAAAACTTTGGTTGCCATTTCCTTACTTCATTAAGGAAAAAGTCAAAAAAGATCTCCCGAGTGCCTCTTACCATCTGGTTTGAGTGTCGGCAGCAATACATTTTCATTAGCAGCAAACTTTATTTCTCATTGGACTCCTGAGCACTTGCACTTGCACTTGTTCTACAAAAAACAAGCAGCACTTGTAATTGTAATAAACGCTACATGTGGTGAAAGTTCTGACACAAACAAACTGCCCACTAGCAGTAATACCTTATCTCAGTGATGTGTCCGGTTCATTTCAACCAAGCCCCCCTACCGCTTTAGCCTCATCCCCCCCCCCCTCCCCAGCTTTGCTCTGGCCAGTTAAAGCGATCAGTCTGGTTAATGCCCTCTCCTAAATGAGCTTTGATCTCGTTAGCGTGATGCAAAGCCTCTTTGCTGCCAACGATAGGACAAATCGGCTCTCTGAAACATAGGTAGAAACAGCAGAGAGAGAGTCGGTGACTGCACTCGTACTGCATCAGAGTGGACCACAGGACTGACCCTGAGGGGGAAGCGTGAGCATGACCACAGAGAGGAGAATAAAATGTATGAGACGTGAGGGAGAAGAAAGAAAAACAAGCATGTGAGGAAAATATGGGACCGGAGCGGGACATTAAAAGTGATGCGAGATGGGGGTGCAACAATAAAAGGTGACAAAGAGGGGAGAAGCAGACTGAAAGAGTGGTTCGCCTCACTGGCACACACTAAAGCCTGTGAACCAGGAGTCAATTAGCAATCTGGAAATATGCCTCAGGGAAGGAGGGAGTGGGGGGCAGAGAAATCAGAGGACAGCTAGAGGGGAGAAGTGGGGAAAGGGGGAGCAGGGGTGGTGGTATATGAAGGGGTCTGGAGATTGTATGAGTGGGGGAGGAGAGCAGGCGCAACAAAGGGCGAAAGGAGGCTGCACTCTCATTTATTATTACACTCCTGATTTACAGTCAGCCTGGAAGGTCAGCGGTCTCTGGGCTCTCGATAGGAATACTATGGTAATTGCCGGGGCCGCATTTATCTGTGCCATCACACACAGGATTGTGTTACCCCATCCTGAGCAGGCACGTGGCTACACTGAGCCATCGCCATGAAGCTACCATGACTGAGTTGACAGCGTTAGCCCACAATGTTTTCTTTTATTTACCCTTTACAGAAAAGTTTCTCAACCACTCATCTTCATTCCGAGTGTATCCACCTCCTTATCTCTCTCCCCCACCCTGATCATGTCATCCTACCATCCATCACTTTCCTCTCATCCATTATCACGATCCCTGATGGATGCAAGCTAATGGTTCTGATTTCCTTTCTGCCCTCTTTCTCTCCTTGCTTCCATCCTTTATTTTCACCGTACATCTATCAATCCCCGCTGCACATATCCACACTCTCCTCCTCTTCCTCTTCTCCTGTGATACACTGAAACAATGTGCCAATTTAAACCGCACACAATTGTCTGTCCCATTCAGGCTCCTTCTTTTATCTTTATGCATCCACCAATCACGTTGTGCCTCATTTTCCATCTATCAATCAACACACTGTCCTCTCCCCATCTCTGCTCCACTCCATCCCATTTCCAGGCTGACCCCCCAGTGACCAGCAAATCAATACAACTGATGGGCGGCCAGAACCCTCCTCACGCCACACAGCTCATAGTCACATCATCTTTGCCGGCAGGCTGTAACCTTTCCCCGTCATCGACGTCCAACCTCCGCAGAGCAACACAACATTACATGAGGGCATATTTGTCATTGTAGCAGGTCAGCCGTGCAGCCAATTAAAGTACTTTACCAGTTCCCCCCGGATTCAATTACCTGCCGATGACCTCAGACTATGTCCTCCTGCCCTTCGGCTGCTGTGAGAGAGTTACTAAAAACTCTGAACGTCAGCTAAAATTTCCCCGGTGCGGTTGCAACACGGGGACTTGAAAGAATGTGTTTCAAATATAAGAAATAAGGATGCATAATGCCTCTTTCACACCAACATTTAACACAGGTGAACCCGCTTAAAACATCCCTGCGTCACCCATGCATGTAATGTGATTTGACAAAAACGCCAGTAACAAAACCAGTCGGAGGACGAAGAAAACAAAACACCGTGGAGCAACGTGTTACCGTAGTTAGTCGTTACTTTTTTGTATCTTTTAACTTGATCAAACTCAACGACAAGAGAGCAATTTGAAGGCCACAAATAATAGCGAACACTGTCCAAAGTTATAAAGAGTAAGGTTTACTAAAAACATGTCTAAAAGCCAATTTATACTCCTGTGTAAAGTCTGCGTCGACAGAGAGCCTGTCGGAGAGCCTCTGCGTCGTCTCCGGCTGCACGAAATATTTTTTAAGTAACGGAGACGGCAAGGGCTGCGATTGGTCCTCAGGACAGGCCGAGCCACTGTGCGCACCAAGCGTCCACAGAGGCGGAGCAGATGGTCGCTGACAACGTCGCTGCCAAACTATAAATACGTCATATCTTAATACACACAGCACATGTTTAGACTCTAAATGGCTAATTTCTCACCTCAAATTATCTTAAAACTGCATTCCAGGACACAGAAAAGTGAGAAACGGCCACTGTTAGGTTTTTTGTGCCACTGCACAAAAACCTTGAGTAGCGACCCCTACTGATCAGGCGGGAAATTGCAGTGCGTATCCGGCACCACGACGGAGAAGTATGAAGGCTCGAGGGGTCTCCGCGGTTACGTAGTCGGAGAAGTATCATTTGGCCTTAACTCGTCGCGTAGCGGCTGGAAGATGAATGTGTGTCTTAGCATTATACGGGAGAGGACGCCTGAATTTGTACTGCTGCAAAAACTGAAGCAATTAGTGCGTTCACCTGGGTCTCACCTAGTTCCCACTAACGTGAACTGGAGCTGGATTGAACCCAGAATGAGGTATATGAGAAAGAGAGAAACAAACAATCATGGATCCAAAGGAGCATTATGCAAGAGGGGAGTTACTGTTACAGTAACATACACTGGTTAGCTGTGGCACAAGCAGGAACGGTTGTTGATACTTTGCTGTCTCAGCAGTGGATTCATAAGAGCAGGGAAGACCTGAGTTGAAGAGGGGAGGGGGGGGTCCTGAGCCCCCCTACCCCCGCCCCCCCCCATCTCCTTCAAGCCAACACCAAAAACAGCTCTGTTCTTTGTCTTCCTCCACGGTGACCCCTCCCCCAGTCGTTGTCTGCCTGCCTCTTAACACCTAGGGACAATTTGAGGAGGGGGGGCGAGACGCAGGAGCGATTAAATGGCACACGCGGTGTGTATCAGGATTCTGCTGTGAGGTGACTTGCTGTAAAACAAGAATATCATCATCGATAGTCTGACAAATGTCCTCCGTGTGATTTAAAAGAAAACACGCACACAAAAAGACACTGTACTGTACCTCACATGTGACAAAGCACTGGTTTACTTTGTGGAAGGCGTGATGAATGGGTCTGATGTGAGCTGTGCTGCTGTCTGTCACAGCAATGGAGTCTATATCATATTACCTTTGTCTGGCTGTGGAGCAGCAGCAGCACATTTTCACCAAGTTTACGCTCGTTATATTTTTGGTTAAAGTGGCACAATTTACAGTGATTGCAACTGCAACGATGCACGATTACGTTGTTGTTGATGAGAAGACAGAGAAGGGAGGGAAATAAACGGCCCTGTCAAAACATTATCATCACTCCCCGCTGATGCTGAGGAACAAAAGCTTTGAGTAGAAGGAAGAGGAGGACAGCTGATACTCTCATACAGTGCTGCTGGAATTAAAACTAGTATAACATTAGAGATGTGGAGGAGGGGGAAACAATGTGGATGCCGAGTGGAGTGTGTGTTTACAGTGAATTCCTTACCTGTCCAATGTCACCAATAACATTCCCGGTGCCGTCTATCCTCGGTCTCTTGCACTCCGCCCCGGCTAAGTCAGTCAGGGCAGCGGCTGTCTGAGCGTCGGGCTCCGGGTCTCCTCGCTTCATAGCGCGGACAGCTGCTGGACCCCCGGGCGCGTTCGCAAGGGCTCCAGCCGCCGCGTCAATGTCTCTTTCCCGGTCCATGATTCCCCGACTAACGGGTAGCATTATAGAAGCAACGTCGGTCGACATTAACATTGGACGGCAAGACAGTCTCCAGTCAAAAAAAAAAGTCTGTTGTGTGATATATTTGCCTTCTTTCCTTCTCGGTCGGTCTTCACAATGGATGTGACTGCCTTTTTTTTCCCCACAAGACGCGTAGACGTAGGAACACTGAACAGATTTACATCAATGCGGGCAAACACGCGCTGTTTATTGTCTAAATTAGCGTTGGTTATTCGTTCCAGAGCATTATGACTACACCGGGACACCGCATTAACTTCAGCCTTTTCCCTAAAAAAAAGTGAAGCCCGTCACCGAACAGTGACCTATTTCAATAAAGATCACACGTCCCGACTCCTGGATGCCTGACAAGCTAATTAGCCTGCTAACATTAGCTCGCTCGCTAACGTTACATTCCGCTAGCTCTGTTCATAAATGTAGCTCGGGGAGAAAACACTGCTCCCGCTGCCAATAATAGAAAGCGTAGGAAATAATTGGCTTCACGTTAACGCTCCTCTCTCTTTCTCGCCGCGCTGTGCCAGCCGACGTCTCTCTGCTAAGCTACACGGTAGATTTGCACGAAAGCCTCACTTCCACATTGCTTCCCACTGCTTCCAGTCCCCCTCTCTCCGTCTGATAACAGCCGTCCGCTCCCTCGCCGTGTGCTCTGCCCTGGTGGAAGCGCCTTGGCTGCAGACGAACACGGTTTCCTCTGCTCTCTCTCTCTCTCTCCCTCGCAGTCTTTGGTTGGCGTGAACTCGCAGTGTGGTGAAAGAGAACTGATCCGCGGTCAGATTTGTCCGCGGGGACCGGGCTGGAAGCGCAGGGAAGCTGAGGTGAGGGGAGCTGGTCTGAGGTCTGCGCTCCGTCTATTTGTCTGTCTCCTTTCTCCTTCTTCTTCCTCTTCTTCTCCCCCTCTACCACCACATCCTCCCCTCCTCCTCCTGCCCCATCCCCACTTATTTCCATTCCCCAGGAGAATTAAAAAAAAAAAATCACACATAACACTGCCAAAATATGAGCAAGATAATCACCCTATAAACATGCCACAATAAAACACCAATAAATATATCCAATAAATAATGGCGAATGCACCTCATTTATCCAAATGTCCACACATGAATATGTTAATATAATATGCATATGTTAATCTTAAGGGAGAAATAAACATTTAAATAAGAACGTTTGCACGTATTCTTAGTTTTAGTTGTAGAGTCTTCTTCTTCTTTTGTATTTTATTTGTTTTATTATTTTAAATATATATCTTGTACTTAATCATTTATATGTTTATTTATTTTTATTGAATGGTTGTGCTTGGCACTGTGCTGCTCCATCTATATATCTAGAGGAAAGACAAATAAAATAAAGTGTATTAAAGTAGCTAAATAAAGTAAATGTCACATTCTTGTTTTGCAGGGCTCTGGCACATTTTTAAATTTTTTTTTATATATTATATGAAATATTTTATCTCCACAAGCAGAAGGGTTATAAAAGTGTATATCACGGTGCGTCACCTGAGAATATTCTCTGCAGCAAAGATAATGTCATACACAAAAATATCTCTCTGCATTCACAAAAAAGACATTGGATTTTTTTATAATGATGCAATCTTTTTTTTTTGTTATTATTATTATTTTTCAAGATATGATTCATATAAATGGGGTGTCGTATATCAATTAAAATATACGTTTAGCCTGTGTGTGTGGGTGGGTTTTTAAAGACAGAAGTGGGTAAACTCATATCAAAACTGATCATTTCAGTGAAGCAAGGGTTGAGACAAATAATGCATACAAAAAAACAGACACCTGCAGTCTCTTCAGGTGGATTCTTTTTTTTTTTTTTGGTGTGCAGTCCTGTCCATATTATATAATGTGTTTGCGCCCTCTAGTGGTTCCTTCATGACACAGCATTGCCCTACTGGGAAAACCCAACATTAGTGGTTGTTTTGGTGCTGGACCAGCTGGTGGGAGCAGCATAGTGATGCTAGTGGACCAGCATGGATTAGCATGGAACAGCATAGAGGTGCATGGACCAGCATATACCACCATGGAGCAGCATAATGATGCTGGTGGACCACCATTGAGCAGCATAGACGATCATGGACCAGAATAGACCACCATAGACCAGCATAATGATGCTGGTTGACCAGCATGGACCAGCATAGACCACTATGGACCAGCATAATGATGCTGGTGGACCAGCATAGATCACCATGGACCAGCACAGACCAGCATAGACCACCTGGAGCAGCACAGACCACCATGGACCAGCATAATGATGCTGGTGGACCAGCATAGATCACCATGGACCAGCACAGACCAGCATAGACCACCACAGACCATCATAATGATGCTGGAGACCAGCATGGACCATCATAGACCACCATGGACCAGCATAGATCACCATAGGCCAGCACATACCAGCATAGTCCACCATGGACCAGCATAATGATGCTGGTGGACCAGAAATGGACCAGCATAGACCACCACGGACCAACACAAACCACCAAGGACCAGCATAGACCACCATGGACCAGCATAATGATTCTAGTGAACCAGCATAGATCACCATGGACCAGCATAGACCACGATGGACCAGCATAGATCACCATGGACCAGCATAATGGTGCTAGTGAACCAGCATAGACCACCATGGACCAGCATAGATCACCATGGACCAGCATAGACCACCATGGACCAGCATAGATCACCATGGACCAGCATAGACCACCATGGACCAGCATAGACCACCATGGACCAGCATAGACCACCATGGACCAGCATAATGATGCTAGTGAACCAGCATAGACCACCATGGACCAGCATAGATCACCATGGACCAGCATAGACCACCATGGACCAGCATAATGATGCTAGTGAACCAGCATAGACCACCATGGACCAGCATAGACCACCATGGACCAGCATAGATCACCATGGACCAGCATAGATCACCATGGACCAGCATAGATCACCATGGACCAGCATAGACCAGCATAATGATGCTGGTGGACCAGCATTTGTTGCGTTATGGTACTCGCAGGGAGAGACACTCAAATCTTGCCAGAATAAAATTCAGTCCCATCACTGTCTTGATAAATGATCATATTTACAGAAAAGCGATCATAATAAAATATGACTGCTGTTGTGTAGAAATGTTTATAGTTGTTTTATGGACTCTTTGTGTGTCATAGTCTCTATCTCTCCTACACACACACAGCAATCATCTATTCTGAGGGAGGAAGTTATAGTAAGGAAGCTGGTTTGTCATATGTACAGTGTGTGTGTGTGTGTGTGTGTGTGTGTGTGTGTGTGTGTGTGTGTGTGTGTGTGTGTGTGTGTGTGTGTGTGTGTGTGTGTGTGTGTGTGTCTCCAGCTACCTGTCCGTCTGCCTCCGTCTCTGAACCAGGTCACATCACTTCACACAGACACCAGGCTGTGAGAGCCAACAGAGGCAATTTACTGTCATAATCCAGCCTCAGACCTTACAGGTCATGGAAAAGAAATTGGTAATGAAAAATACACCATGGTACCTGTGGGAACATGTGGACACTGTTTGTGTGTGTGTGTGTGTGTTTCCTCCACAGTTTCCATTCTCCCATCATTCCACGTTGTCTTCGCCATTACTCACACAGTGATAGAACATGTTTAGTGTCATTAGCTCTCATTGGTTTTCATTTTCACTTTCTCAGAACACACACGATAGGTTTCATTTTATCCCTAATAAGACGTCGTCTGCAGAATAGAGCTGCAACCATCGAATCATCTGCTTATTTAACATCAACGCTTCTATGGCATCACCACTTTGACAAATAACAACAAAATGTCTCTGATGATGAAGACAGTTAAAAGTCTTATGTCGATGCAAAGGAGAGGAAGCTTGATGTTTTTACGATACAAGAGTTATGGATTTATATTTGCACATTTTTTAGTTAACAGAAAACATGAGCATAGCGTCCATTTATCCTTTATCTTACATGATTATCGCCATGTTGTAAACTTAAAAAACATGGGAATGTTTTTATTTGTATAAAACATTTTTATTTCTAGTCACTTTTTTTTTTTTTTTAAATATAGGATTTGTATAGACGTTAAGCGAGGGTTAACTTAACACAATTATATCTTCATTTTCGATGCAAATGTTTTAATTCCTCTTCACATTTTGAATTCTATGCAAATGTTTAACTTTGTTACACATGTTTAATTTAATTTCTTTGATTTCTCTGTACAGTTCATTTAAGTTTTTGACAAGAAGGAAATGTATAAATGTTCATCTTGCCTGGTTTTTAAATGTAAGTGTTATTCTATTTTAATTGTTGTGTGATAAATTGACTTTAACGCTTCAAACTAAACAATTTCGTCACGTTTCGTTGTCCGTTACCTTCGATTCCTTAGGTTTCGCTTTCCTCGCTGCCCTGTTTTAGACTCCTCCTCCTTCTCCCTCGCATCCTCCGCTCATAGGCTGCGGCAACCTGTCAATCACCGCCGTCAGCCAATGACACGGCCGTATGACGGGGCGACGTCAGAGAGGGCGGGACATAGAGCTGTGATATCCACGCAGGAGGTTTATTTTCCGACCTGTTCCTTCTACGCCTACACTCGGGAAGAAGAAGAAGGAAAAAGAAGCAGCAAAGCATTTCTTTACAAACTCAGGTATTTATTTCATTTACTGTGACTTTATTATTCAACATGGCCGCCAGTGTCGTACAGTGGAGGCTGTAGAGTTGTGTGTTTAACCGCGAAAACAGCGAATACGTCATTACTGCGCCACCACGGTTCGTCTTCCAAGAGGTGGTTTTTTACATGTGAGGTAAATGTGGTTGTTTTTTGTGCTACTTCATGTACTTAATGTGTTGTTCATGTGTACAGACAGAGATACAGACAAACCCGCTGTTCACCATGGCTTTGGACGGATGTGGCACCTTCTGCAAATATGTCCTCGTCATTTTCAACCTCATCTTTGCGGTAAGTCTTTTTTTTAATATTCTTCTTCCCATTTCTTTGTCTTCATCCTTCTTAAATAATATTTTGAAAAGATTGTCATTTTTCTTAGTCAAGATTTTAAAGTAGATGGTGTCATTCTGGTGTATTTTAACCTACTTTTACCCACAGAAGAAAGCAATAACTATCGATTCATTAACTGATTCAGGGTCATTAAAATGTTTCCATATTCCTGTTTTTGTTGTTGTTGTTTTTTAACCCAGTGTCATGGTCAAGATAATGACAGTCAGTTATAGCTTGTTTTGCAGTATGAAAGTGACATCAACAAGTGGTATAGTATGTAGTTGGCAACTTACAAACTAGAAAAGCACTCAGAGAGCGCAGACCTCCGCCAAGGCAGCTCAGCCCCACATGCCCCTTCCTGCCCCCACCCCCACGGATCACGCCCAAAATGTAATCACTTGTTCCTGGTCCTATTGCGGACACTTCCTGAAAATTTCATCCAAATCCATAAGTGACTTTTCGAGTTATGTTGCTAACAGACAGACAGACAAACAAACGCCAGCGAAAACATATACCTCCTTGGCGGAGGTGAATAAATGAGGCTAAATAAAATTCCATCCACATCACATTTGATTCACTTCTGCCCACTCAGCAGCCTTCATCACTCATCACTCACATCAGCAATGGAACTCTGACTCACTCTCAAGGAGAGGATGGAGATGTTTTTTTATTATTGTTAACTGAAATAAATGAGCTTTAAAAGGACAAAGAAATTAGTATGAAATAACAAATGTGACATAAAAGTGACATTAGGCCTAATGTCATAAGTGGTTGTGGTCACCGAGTTGTGAGAGTGAATTTAATAAATTAAAAGTTGTCAAGACTTAAGAACAAGCACAGTTTATGCAGAAGATACTGAACATTTCTAAAATACTAAACTCCAAACAATAGTACATTTAATTGGCAGAGAAGAGTTAAAGACAGAGCAGTTTCATTCTACCCCTGTGAAATATTCTGATTGCGTTCTTTCAAAACGTAACTCTCGATGTGAAAATGACTAACTGTGTAGCCCCAGCTGCATGACAGTGCTGTATTCTACTGTATTTTCTCTTCCTGTTTTTGCAGGTGGTGGGGTTTGCCTTCCTGGGTCTGGGCCTGTGGCTGAGATTCAGTGAGAACACCAGAGGCATTTTTGAAATCGAGTCCCTCAACTCAAGTGCCTTTGTGCTGGGTGAGAAAAAAAAATAAAAAAAATCTAAAAATAATAGCATTGCTTCTCTTATGCAACATATTCAATAACACAGAGGAATCCGGACACTTGGTGCACATTATCCAAATACATTTTTTAATCCCATTTTTTGTTACAATGTCATGTTTCTCATTTGCTTTTAAATTGGATTTTATTTCTGCTCATCCTCTTTGTGACATGCGGTAACACACGTGTGTTTCTGCTCTACTCTGGGCCTCAGGTGTGACCGTTCTGATCGCTCTGGGCTCAGTGATGCTGATCGTGGTGGTGTTTGGAGACTATGGCGCCTGCAACGAGAAAAGATGTTCTCTGTCTGTGGTAAGATGTACTTCCTGTTATGAATTCCTGACAAGTTGCAACAGCTGCTACCTTTGCAGATTGAACATTCAAAGACAATACTGTGTTGTCTGTTTGCACAGAATATTGCCTTGCATTCACCATTCTGAGTTAATTATTATTTATTACGTATACATTAACATTTTAAAGTTTGGGGTCACTTAGAAATGTCCTTATTTTTGAAGGAAAACGTTTTTTTTCCAATGAATATAGCATTAAATGAATCTGAAATACACTCTATACATTGTTAATGTGGTAAACAACTATTCTAGCTGCAAACGTCTGGTTTTTAATGGTGTTCTAATGGTACATTGTGTTTGCTAATCGCGTTAGAAGGCTATTGGATGATTAGAAAACCCCTGCAAACCCTTTTCTATACATTTTGCAACTCTTTTGATGAATAAAAGTGTGACTCATAATGGAAAACACAAAAAAATTGTATAGGTGATATATTTACTAGTTGAAGCAGTCTGATACTGGTCAAGAATCACTGGATTGGATATCATGGGGGAAATCCTAAAAATCCAAATCTGATCCAAAACCCCTAACTATAACATACATTACAGTGTAATTGAGCATTTTACTACTACTACTTCTATTTCTACTTGAGCTTCAGTACTGGCCTCACTGTGCACCACATCACCTCCAGAGGCTGCTGCTGATAACTCATCTTCTCACAACACAAGGTTATAGGTTGTCTCTCTGCAAGGTGGTGTCCACAGATGCCTCCCTGAAGGGATGTTTAGAGCTGTTTAGAGGTCCACTGTAATAGGGGTCTTCCCCTTCCCTCCCAAGTGTGGTAACAACAATCCAGTGCAAGGGCATCATCCACTTCAGGCCTTTATGCCTATAAATCCTCTGACTCGCTGCAGTTTACACCCACCAGCACCCACACGTTGACGCGTTTACCATCCTAACACCGACTGTCACATGATTTATTTTTCCGAGTCATAAAAACGACTAGACACCCCCCCCCCCCAACCGTCTTTGTTTTCAAGAGCAGACGTGATGTCAGTGTGTATTTGAATATGGGGCGAGGGAAGCCAGATGTGACCTAATGTGGTCAGAGGCGATGTGCATCCAGGATGTGTTTGACTGACTGAATGCAATCGGACCACTAAGGTGTATTTGCACATCCTTGTTTGGATCCTTGTGCATTCTGGCGGAGCAGTTGCTGCATGACTTACTTGTGGGATAAATAATGTGTTCCATGAACATCGTTGTAATTAAACTTTATGTTCATTTTTCAGTTCGCCACCCTTCTGGTAATTCTGGCTTTAGCTGAAGTGCTTTGTGGAGTGCTCGCTTACACCCAGAGATATGCGGTGAGGAGAAAATAGAGGGAGTCTTAATTGATTGGAAACAATGGAATTACAAAACTGTAAATGTATTTCTAATCTTTGTTTTTTTACATAATCCAGGTTGGAAACAGCATTGCAGAGTTCTACGTCAGCTTGTACGCTCTGTATGTGAAAGGTAATGGAGATCCAGCCATCGGTGTCACTCTCACATTCATCCACAACATGGTAAGGACAAAGTGGTTCTCTCCATTAAGCTGTTGATATACAACTCTGTTTGACCCTCTCCTCTTACTGTACAGCCATCAACACTATAATAACACATGAATATATATGGATTCTGCATGTTGACTATATTCAGATTACCACTACTGCTTTTGTACTCTACCTTTTGCATGCACGATGAGACCGCACAAGGAGATGGTGTTAATCCCAAAATGGAAGCCATTTTACTGTAGCTCTAGAGCAGGATTCTTAAATCTTGGTCCTGGGAACCCACTGCTCTGCATGTTTTAGAAGTTCCCTTGCTCCAACACACCTCAAATTATCAGGCTTCTGCAGAGCTTGTTGATGAGCTGGACAATTGAATCAGATGTGAATCAGGTCTTTTGTTTTTTTTTAATACATAGTTTGTGGTTTCCCCTCATCTCTTGTCATCTCTGTAGCTTGGCTGCTGTGGAGTGACTGGAATTAAGCTGATCGAGTTGGCTCAACAGACCTGTCCCCAGTCATATATATCGTCTGTAAGTTGGTACCAAGAAACCTTTTGGTTGGAAGTTGGTAATAGTTTATGTGATGCACTTAAATTATGCCATATTCTATAAACTACAGTACACCTGTGTGTAGAATGGGTGCTCACACTTTCACCGGTCTTGCAGAGCTGTCCTGGGGTGATCGCTAACGTCTTTGACAGCAAGGCATCACTGGTGATGGGCATCTTTCTCGGCACTGGAGCTCTTCTGGTAGGAAAACGCAAATCTAAGAAGTATATGTGGTTAATTGTGCTACACGTTGTCTTGTCTTTTTCTCTTGTTGACCATAATGACTATGTTAATCTGTCCGCTTCCATTCTTCTGTCTCTGTTCCTCAATATTCTGCCTTTCTTTAAACTTCTTCCTCTTTTTTTGTTGATCCCCATAGATATTAGCTCTGATCTGCAGCATTACTCTCTCTTGCAAGATCCGTCAGTCTGCTTCAACACCTCAGTACATTGTCCTGACTCAGTCCACCTCTGTCCTGACAAACCCTCGGCCATCTGAGCAAGAACTCGTCTCCACCGCCTACTCCCACTATGACCGGGACCCCGTCACTTTCACCCCCCTCACTGTGGCTAACATCCCCATAGCTCAGGCCTAGTCTGCTTTGGTCACTTTTCACTCTCACAAATGTGCTGACTTTTGGGTTCTTTTTCCACAGAGCTGTGGCTTAGAGAAAGTTAATATAACTGCATGTTTTAGCCACTTTTCTGCATCCGTCAGCTCCCTTTAAAGGAAAAAATATTCTATTTTAACACAAAAATTAGCAGACATACATGGGATTTTTAAAACCTAAACAAAACTGTTGGCCAGTACCACAGTCTGCCCTGGTGTTTTTGTCACCTGTGCTTAAATTGCAATGTCACAAATGCATCAGGGAAAAAAACAAACCATCTTGAAGCTCAGTGATCGCCTCACTTTGCTGAAATTTAGTGACTTTTTAACAAACTACTAAACCTGGATAACAAAAGTTTAAACCACAAACTTTACCTACAATTGATCAGAAGTTAAAGATCCGAGTGCCGTTCACTACAATACTTATTTTTGAACTGTGGGAATGGGATATGCACAACATTTATGTAAAACATCATAAACCAATGTAAAGGGATTTTGTATTTGATTCACATTTTCAACAGACATGGACTACTATACTACAAAAAAAACCCTTCATTTCCTCTTCAACCTCACTTGAATGTAAGTGAGGTCTTTCTCTTTTTTGGTAAATTCCGTCTCCATTTAGCTGCTAAAGAATTAGAGGTTTCCTTTACAGGTCTGCTTGTTGCTGAATTAACACATTTGGCTTTTTCCTTCTTTATATGTGGCTGTTTAGACAGTTTTATTTTTTGGTCATGGCTGGGTGCAGCTGTTCCCTCGTGTCGGCTCATTCTGTGGCTGCTGATTTAATCCTTGGGAGGTCCCAAGGTGGAATTTTTTTTCACTGCACAGCTTTGTCCCATCCTTTCTCTTTACTTCCCCCTCCACCTTCTGTGTCTGCATGACAGATTACTGCCCTGGTGTGCGCGGGGATCCTCCTGAGACAGGTCAAGAGAGTCAATGAGGAGATCTCCAAGTACTATTCAGCCGTGTACTGAGGAAGAGGATTCTTGTGGTTTTTCTTCCTTCAGCTCTTCAAAAAAATAATAATATGGGGGGACCATTGCTAAAACTCGACCAGCAAATCAGTGTTTACATGTTTTATTTTGTATATCAACAAATGGATCAAAATTATTTTGGAACTGTAATGCTGATTTTATATCCGAAACCCATTGCATTGAGCCAATAATCTCACAAATCCACCATCGATATTATATTGTGCTTTTTCATAGAGCTGCAACTAACGATTATTTTATTTTTATTACTTAATGAAGTGATTATTAATTAATCGTTTAAGCTCTACCGTTTCAAAATAATTCATGCAGTGGTTCTTTGTAAAAATAGATGTTGCTTATAATAAACTATTATTCATCAAAGAAGAAACAGAGAGACAGATGATACAAGTACTTGCCTGACAGGTGGCTGTAGATCACTGTTTCAGTTGAGACGAGTCTGAGAGTCGAGAGTTGCTGTTTTATAAAGAACGTTCCACGTGCCTGTTACGAGTTTACGCACCTCTTATTTCGCAGTGTTTTCTAACGAATGCAGCTCTTCCATTCAGATTTTGCACTTTTTCTCCCCTCTCAATTCTGTGCCAAACGTTCCTGCATGTGGGGGAGTTGAGATCTAGTTTTTTTTCTTTAAAATCTATTCATTTTCTATTCGATGCGTTAATGCTGTAGATGTTTAATGTGTTACTAGAGTATTTTTTGCTGTTTTATTAAAACCACTTCATTCCACTGCATTGCCACGAGACTGAGCCGGTAAAAAGAAAATGTGACAGAACTTTTATTTTTAGGAGCGATATAAATCCTCCGCAGGCTCCGCTCGGGGCTGTTAAAACCGTCTCTAAACATGTCAAATGACACGCCTTGGAGTCGTGAAGTGTCAAGTGCTGCCTGTAAACAGCGGTTTAAAGCATTTTTTTTAAAAAAGGTACTGCCATCAAAGTCAATATTGTTTAGCTTTTCTACCCTCGGGTGCCTTTTTCCTTCTAAAAACAGCAGAGTACCTTGACCTGTACTGTATGTGTACAACTTGTTCCGTCTACTACTGTATTGCACTAAAGTGTTTTTTAAGTTCATGACTTCAAGGTGTTCTGTACTTGTTGCCATTAAAAGGACACAACGGGAGTGCAATTTGTCAACGTGTTTTTATTCCATTGCTCACTCCATGTCACTGTTGGGTCCTATAAGGGAACAAATAAGTCAGTGTGGTGAGGTGCAAGCCTGAGAGGCCAAATATTACTTCAGCAATATATACATTTTATGTTTTTGCCTGTGCGTTTATGTTGAACTTACGGTCGATGCAGCCGACAGTGCAGTCCCCGTCTGCAGCAGAGCACACTTCAGTCAAGCACACAAAGTAGATCTGAAAGGAGCCAGAAACCCCCCAAAAACATTGAAATGGTTATGACGGGATATCTGCAGGTTTCAGCACGTCAAATTTAAGACTTTTTAAGACCTTTTTAATGCCACGTTGAATGAAATTTAAGACTTAAAACACTCTACTTAAAACACACTAAATATAGCCGAGTTGGGGTATCCTGCTGTATTACAACCCTAGCATAGCATGTGTGTCATTCAATGAGACTCATTCAAGATTACTACCAGCATATAACATTTTTTAATGAATTTTAGACATTAATTAAGGCCTTAATTTTTGAAGTTAATTATGAATAGGAGGTGTAATCCTTAAAAAGTGGGAGGTACCTGTGGGTCCTCTGGTAGGGCGTGTCCTCCTTCAAACACATAAGAGGAACTTTTTGGGGGCAAGAGGAGGAAGCTCGAGATGGAAATCCTCCAGATGTGGCGCGGGTCAGGGGAAGGAAGTGGCTGTGAGTCATACCAGCTTGTGCAGCTAAACAGAACACAGTAGTTTTAACAGCATTCAGCTTGCAGTGTGGTCGACACCTTTAATTCACAAGTACAGGACAAGGTTAATGGTGAAAGCTTTTACAAATGTTGACTATTAGTCCGCTTGCTTTAGCGTTCAGTGATGGACTATTAACAGCCACATTGTTCACTTCGGATTCAGTTTTGATTTAATCAGAGTCGACAGTTCACAGAAACCTGTATGAGCCACACCAGACTGTTAACGTGAACGTACACTACCATTCAACAGTTTGGGGTCACTTAGAAATGTCCTTATTTTTTGAAGGGAAATAACTTTTTTCAATGAATATAACAGTAAATTAATCGCAAATCATTGTTAATGTGGTAAACGACTATTCTAGCTGCAAACGTCTGGTTTTTAATGGAATATGTACATAGGTGTATAGAGGCCCATTTCCAGTGTTCTAATGGTACATTGTGTTTGCTAATGGCGTTAGAAGGCTATTGGATGATTAGAAAACCCTTGTGCAATGATGTTAGCACAGCTGAAAACAGTTTTGCTGGTTCTTTGACAAAAGGGCAAAATTATTATTTTGAATTAAAAAAAATCATTATTTCTAATCTTGTCAATGTCTTGACTATATTTTATATTAATTTTGCAACTCTTTTCATGAACAAAAGTGCGACTTTTAATGGAAAACACAAAGAAAATGTACAGGTGATCGCAAACTTTTGAATGGTAGTGTTGTCCTAGTTAGGACACATTAGAGTCTATAAATATGACGTCACAACATAATTAAACAACAATAAAAATGTTTTAATTGCAATTTATTTCACATACCTATTGTAAATGGGCAGCCAGGTATCTGGTGAGTGAACATAAGCCAGGCAGGAGTGAACCAGCAGCACCAGGTCGGCCTCTGGAGGATCCAGCAGGCTCACCTCCAAATACAGTAGTCTGTCTCTTATGAGACTGAGCGGCAGCTGAGCCTCCGGGTGGTAACGGGTGAAGGACTCATCTGTGGAGGACAAGATTGATGGGAGAGAATCGACACCGTCACAGGAGAGGAAGCTAATCAGATCAGGAACCCAACAGTCCATCCAACCTTTATCTGAAGGATGAGGGACACTCATCTGGACTCAAGACAGATGGACTGAACGAGGTGTGAAAGACTCTGTGGCCATCAAAGTGGAACAACCATCACTTTAACAGAGGACAGCACTTATCAACATCAACCACACACACACTATGCAGTTCAGATCCCTCCCCAGGCAGCTTTACACCCATTCACACCACAACATGTGTGACAACGGCACCTTCACATGAAGGCCAGTTGGCTTCAACACGTCTTGTTGTGGTGTTAATGAACACAGAAATGACTCCCCATCACCCGTCACTGGTGAGTAAATAAAAAAAGAAGCTTTTCAGGTGAGAGGAGAAATATATTTGTCCCATTTGTAGTAGGGAGGAGCAGAAATGCTCTTCCATTATTTGTACTGGACCGACCATTCTCTCTCCTCCATGGAACAGTTTATTAGAAAAGAGCCATGTACACTACCTTACATGTACACTACACTTTTATTCATCAAAATAGTTGCAAAATGAATAGAAAATATAGTAAAGACATTGACAAGATTAGAAAATAATGATTTTTATTCAAAGTAATAATTAAAAATAAAGTTTTCTAATCACCCAATAGCCTTCTAACGTGATTAGCAAACACAATGCACCATTAGAACACTGGGAATGTGCCTCTTTACACCTATGTACATATTCCATTAAAAACCAGACGTTTGCAACTAGAAATTTAATTTACATTAACAATGTATAGAGTGCATTTCTGATTCATTTAATGTTATATTCATTGAAAAAAAAAAAAAGTGCTTTCCATTTCTAAGTGACCCCACATACACTTTTGAACGGTAGCGTATGTGCAAATACAACATGGTACTCAACTGTCAAGTGAGTCTCAAATCAGCTCCGGCCAAACCTACGTGACAGACTTCGAATTACACTTCTACAGCAGAGCAGACATCATTTTGTCAGAGGGAAATTCTCCACCGAAAGAAAACAGACAACTAACTCTAGCACTTAGCGCCAGTGAAAGTAATGTAGGGTTGTCAAGGCGTTCAGCTAAGAGGAGCAGCTGATGAGATGGATATAGCGACGACATCGAGATGCATTCAAGGAACCTCAGAATTGCAAACAAACTAAAATACTTGCTCACCAGTAAGTGGACAGGACAAAGCACATCAGATTAGTATTCATCTCCGCATGCGTCTTATCGCCCCACTCTATATGCAAATAAACATACATACATGATTTTGCAAAAGACCAAAGAATGCACTGTTGTTCGTAGCCAGGCCGTCTATAATCAATGCATCTGCCGTGTGTGTGGGGATGCTGACTGAAAGTCTGCCACTAACTCTACAATGAAATTTAAAGGTGCCATATGTAAGAATGTGGCCAAAAACGGTTACTACATTCAAATTCAAAATATAGAGGTCTTCGTTTTCTAATGTAACTGGCAACCCATGGTTGCTCAGCAGCTGAGACTCTACTGACTGCAATGATTGGTAGACGGCGGTAGGTGGCGCCACATGCCAAAACATGATTTCAAAACATAAACATGATTTGCAGTCTGCAAAAGATTTTTTTTAATGCAAGTATTTTGTCTGTACTGTTGTTGTTGGTGAGTTCATTTTGTTATATGAACATTATTCCTGAGTCTCTGTGACATATTAGGAGGATTTTATGGCCAGTTGATTTAGATTTAATACATAACGCACCTTTAAGTCAAAGAAAACCATCTGTGTTGCCAACACAAATAAATCAAGTGTCTGCCGAGTAGGCGGTGGTGAGTCCGTGTGACCCAAAAAGTGTTGAAGCTCACACGGTTGTGGCCAAACCACCTCCACATGAGAAAAAAACAACAACAAAAATAAAGCTGCTCACCTGTTGCAAGTCTCAGCTGCGGAGTGACCATGGCTGGTGTGGGCTGAACGGAAGGAAGAAGAGGAGGTTGATCCATGACATGGATCTTTACTTCACCCGGAGAACCCGAGGAGGAACTGCATTCCACCATCAACCTTCGAACCGAAGCAGAAAATCAGCTTCGACAATGAGTCGGCCGTATTAAAAACACACTGGATGTAGATGTATTGAGTTGTAGCCTTCCACAGGCACAGGAAGTGGATGTATATAGTATATTGTGGTACAAAATTACAGTTGTTAATGGATTCCAGAGGTTGTTTGTAAGGTGTTTGCTCAGCGCATTAATTTTAATGCAGAAAATCATTAAAAATGTAAAAAGGCATGATTTAAGATCCAACGGTCCATTTATGATCTACACGTGTATCTCTCTGTACCGTTTTTGGCCTAGCTGAACAGGGGAAAACATCAAGAAGTATCCATGAAACGTTTCAGAAGTAAATTCTACTGCTAAAATAAACCTAGACATTCAGTAGGATTTAATTTATTGAAAATGTATGCTCCACCGGCAACAATCTAGCTCTGCCTGAAAGTTTTCCTGACTACATGGCTGAATCCCAGGTTTCCTGGATGCTGTCTGGACAAGTTAAAAGACAAGTAAACAACAGTAGATCACAGTACTTGTGCCATCAAGTACAGTAGGAAAAAAATTGAGTTGGCTCCATTTCTGTTATTAGATCTTTAAGTGCGTTTTTGTAATGTTTATAATGTTTGATTTGTGTAGGCCTGGAATAAGAATGAATCTCAGGCAAGGGCCTTACTTTTCAAGAGGGAGGAAAACTCAGCGAAATTCGAAGTGTGTGAAAGAGTGTTTGCATCACTTTCTGATATTCAACAGGTGGATTCCTGACTCACTTGGGAAAGACAATTTCTATGGTTTGAAGAATAAATTGAAAACGCATCTTTTTTCCCCATTTTTAGCAAAAAAAATAACACACCTGACGGGAGAGATCTTGTGCCCTGAACTCTGGTCCTGTTGAGGAGAATGAACACCTTGGACGTCCAGCAGATAAACCACTGTCTGACCAAACACCTGACAAAGAAATGATAGGAGAAGAATTGTTTTATGTTATGTTACAATAAAAAAACTTAAAAAAGTGAACACCAAAATAGCATTGAAGACTAAAACATACATTATTCCTATATGGCCTCCACTTAAATATAAAGAGTCATTTTCAAATGATTAAAATTATTGCAGATCAGAATTTCTTCTCTCTGCTCGTCGTTTACACGGAGAAGCAGGGAAGTGATATCCAGCCACATCCCTCAAGTTCTATTTAGAGATGCACTCTCATGTACGCAGGTGTGAATAGAGTCAGAGCAGTCATCATGCAAATGTGTGCCTTACATATTTGTTTACTCCACAACCTTCCAGCGGCATGACGTAGACGTCTGACTCGGGCGTCAGCTTCTGCAGCGTGCAGGGCACCGTGATGTCCTCAGAGGAGTGAGGGGCCAGTGTGGACTCTGACAGAGACTCAGGAGCCACAAAGACAAAGTGTTGTCCCATTCTACAGTCTGTACACACACAAAGATACATGTTATCACTATTAAACACCAAAAACGTCCTGTACTGGTCACTATATTGGGTTCACCTATTCATATATAATAAGCCAATCACATGGCAGCAACTAAGCATGAGGACATGGTTAAGATGACCTGTGGAAGATTGAACGGAGCTCATCAGATGAGGGAGAAAGGCGAGTTAAAATTTGGCTGCAGCAGAAGATTACACCTAATAAAGTGACCGGTATAGTGACATTTTATTGTCAGACAAGTGCTGGCCTGTTTTGGAGAGACTCACCCTTCACAGTGTAAGAACAGCAGCCCACGCAGTGACTGCAGTTGAAATCTAACACAGGGCCGAGGCCACAGGGCAAAGCAGGTGGTGCGATGTCACCTGAGTCCACACAGAGTAAACAAAGACAACAGTGCCACAGATGCATTGTAATGAGGAGTCAAATATACTGTGTGGTTAAAGCCCCCTTGTGGTGATCTGAGGTCGACACAGCAGCAGCAGGACTTTACCTCTCATGTCATGATCCAGCCTCTCTTCTGCTTCCTCTGCACCAGGACGCTCAGAAGGATCATGTGGAAGTTGTCGAGTTACATACTGCATATAGAGGCTGTAGAGGGGACTGTGCTGTTGCTGAGGGACGCTGGGAAGTCCTACTTCATCATTAGGGTCAGATGGAGGCAAGGGCACCGATTTCAAGGACACTTTTTCTTCTTCAGAGTCCACACCGCCTGCTGGACGATGTTCTTCTTTGTCGTCTTTGGACACTTCCTGCTCGTAGAGAGGGTGGTAGTTATAGTAGTAAAGAGGCGGTTGTTGATTTCCAACATCATGTGTTGAGACCGAGGGTGAATTAAAGGTTTGCTGTTTTGGAGAAGACGGATGCTGCATTGAGGAGGACGAGGCCGTTTGAGGAAGAGGATCTGAACTTGGAGATTCGGCGCTGTGTAAATACTCCGGTGCGTAATAGTAATAGTAATGATTGTAAGGGTGGTAGTAGAAAAGATGAGGAAAGGGATGGTGGTTGGATGGATAGGAGGATTGTGGAGGGGGATCCACGTCAGGGTCTGGTGTAGTCGCAGAGTGACTCTCTTTGTCACCCTGCTCTGATTTTGTGCCATCATCTTCAGGCAGTGGTGGATTTTCAGCCTGGTCTGAGCTGTATTTTACACCGTTCATCATCGTCTCATCTGAGTTTGGCTGATCAGTATAAGGATATAGATTATATTTATCGTGGATTGGAAGGACTGATGACTGATTCATGTCTGCAGTCGCGTCGTGGCGCACGGCAGCCGACTTTTTACCCTCACCGACTGCAATATGTGGAAAATAATAGAAGTAGTGATATGGAATATGTGGTGGATGAGGTGCGTTAGGTGGAGGATCTTTATCATCAACTTGAGGACTTGTTTTACTGATGTAATTATGGGGGGGAGCCTCAGACTCAGGGTCAGGGACCTGGTCTGAGTTTGATTCAGACGGTTGGATGTTTGGAGGCAACACCGGAAACTCAAAGGTACCAGGATTAATTAATTTTCCAGGAACCTCTGGACCTGGATCAGGATCTTGACGTGGGTCAGAAAGAGGAATCTTTGGGTGATGGTAGTAGTGGTAATACGGATTGAAGGCATGACGGGGAGGCTGTAAAGAAGGCGCTTCAGTCTGAACTGGGAAGTCTGTAGCCGAGAAGGAAGAGTCTGCAGCACTGTGCTTCTCAGACAGACCCATGGCATGAATTCCTTTGTCTTGATCTGGATGCACAAGACTTGGATCTTCCTCTTTGCTTGGAGATGATGGAGTTGTGTGTAGGCTGTACTCCCCCATAGGAATCCGCTGGTATTGGTATTGTGGATATTCTGGCTGGGGGTCACCAGGAGGCTGTGCAGCAAATGTTGTGTCAGGAATGGAAGGTGAGGTAGTAAGAGGCTCGTCTACACCGCTAACACTACGTTTTTGATTTGTAGGGTGGGGATAGTAAAGTGGGGCAAGGTAAAAAGGAGCAGCCCATGGAGAGGACTCGACGCTTTGTGGAACGGAGCGTTTCGGCTCCCTGCTGAGAAGATGAGGGTCGTCGACGTGAGACTGATGGGTTAGCGAGAGCTCGTCAGGACGAGAGACGGGACAGGAGAGAGTGAGCGTTTTTTCTCCTACTTGAAGATAAAAGTTGTATTTTTCATCCTGGAAAAGAAACATGAGAAAATATTTGAGAGTCAATGGCTCTCTAAACTACCGAGTAGATGTTACACACTCTACCACCATAAGTGAATAACTATTGAAAGAATGGTGGTTATTTTTTTTTTCTATATTCGATATTTAAGATCTGTTTTCTACGGTCTGTCACTCAAATGTTTTAAAGCATCCATGTGCAATTCAGTAGATTAAATTGAACTTAATATTTGTGTTCACTGAATTCATTCAACACATTTTAAATAGATATAAAGGATGATGAACAGGACGGTAATGGAAATGGTTGTGTTTAAAGCCACGGTGTATAAAATACTGTAGATACGTAAATATTTGTAAGTTTATATTTATAAGTGAGCTGTGTGTAATAGGAATGGCAGTAGGTACAAATAAGTTTATACTTCCAGTCACAGTGTCACTCTCTGCTGAATTTCACCTCACCTTTACGGTCACGCCACATGTGAGGTACGGAGCAGAGATGACAGCGTCTGCATCTCGTCTCTCCAGCGTGTAGCCGCACTGATCTGCTAACGACACCAACGGCTTCCACTCTCCTCTCACTGACATGAAAGGGTGAACAAAACAGAAAAGAGAAGTGAGAAATCCATTAGCGTGAAAGTGAATATAGAACAAAAAGGACTTGATTCACCATTTATCTTCAGCTCCTCTGAAGGAGACAGTCCCTGCAGTTTGACAGTCATGCTGTACGTCAGGCAGCACACAGAGAACAGGCCCACAGGAGCAGCAGGAGGAGGCGTCGTCTCAGTGACCGGACAGGACATTTTGACTGGAGTCCCCCTCCACAGCAGAGGCAGCACGTAGCCATTGCCCTGAACACACACACACTTTTTAACAGCAATTTAAAAATGCTTTTTCCGCCACTGGCTGAAAAACATTTCACATCAAGTCTATGATTAAAGAAACATGTTTTTTTAACTATGAAACACAAGTGAAAACATGAGTCAAACGTTTTGTGAAAATCCCTCTGTGAAGAGGAGGAAGCAGACTGAGTCACTTCAGTAATAACGCATGATTCATATGTGGTTAAAAATAAGAATGCGTTTGCCGAGAGGAACTTGGCTCAACCATTGGAAAACCCAGTGGTTGGGTTAGTTAAGGCCCGGTCACTTGTGCGCCTCTGGTGTGACATCAGGGTAAAAGAAGAGCGCTGGGAAGTGACCGCAGCACAGACACGACCACGGTGTTCAAATTTAGATCCTCCAAATGTGTTTTTCAAGCCCGTTACTTGTACTTTTACCTCACGTGTGACATGGCAGGCATCGTATGGAACCATCAGACTGAGGTCTCTCCATGTGGTCTGAACAGAATAACCACACCGAGGCGGCAGCTGGGACAGAGGCACAGACGAGCCGTTCACTGAGACACAGATCGACAAAAAGTGAGTATAAATCGGATATAAAACTGAAGAGTATTTTAGAGCTGGAGAAGCTGCAGCCTCACTTTGATCCAGCTGCAGAGTTCCAGCTCGCCTCCTCCTAACAATGAGGTTCATGGCGTCGTCGCCGCACTCCACCGCAGGCTGAAGCTTCTGCCAGCTCTCCTCTGAGGAGCTGAGCCACTGACTTCTCATTTGTGTCGGCCCCTCCTCAGCCTGGACTGGTAAACAAAGAGAAAACCATCAAAAGAGCCAGTTCCAAAACAAAACAGTCAATAATACATAAAGTGTTCCAACATGTCTGGCCTCCTTCTTTTTTTTTTAAGGGAAACCATGATGTGAGTCAGGGAGATAATGTTTTCTAATCTAAAATGGGATTAGTCAGAGAACAGAGTTATTGAATGACAAAATCTGTGCTCAATCTGTGCGTTAACTCTTAACGGCTACATGAGAACATCATCATGCCAGCTGTAAAACACAGACATCTGCATCAAAACACTAATATAAAAGAGTTTATATTTCCATAGCGGTAAAATCAGTTGATATTGATCATTATTGCAAAAAAATCAGTTAAACAATTGTCATTGTACAGAGTATAATGACATTGCAAGGGCAAAACTCCAGTGGTGCTTCAAACAGTACACATAATAAACGAGAAAAGCACTCTGAGAGCGCAGACCTCCGCCAAGGCAGCTCAGCCCCACACAAAATAGCGATAAAAATAGTGATGGCGTCGACGAATCGTGCCCAAAATTCACTTGTTCCTGGTCCCATTGCGGACATTTGGTGAAAATTTCATTCAAATCCAAATCGTTAGCCTGTAGCGTTCTCCTGATGGCATCAGGTCAAACAGCAGGTGGGAGGAGCCTGTGAGGATGTACCTGCAGGAAGACGAGAGGTCAGCTGATGATGATCTGTGCTGTGTGTGTGTGTGTGTGAACGATTTCCTCAAGTGTGTTCTCGACCCAGCATACCAGGCCATGCCAAGATGCAGTGTGTGCAACTGTGGTCTCTGTTGTGGAGCAACAGAAGGTCAGCAATCAGTTTGTGCTCAAGTTTGTTTCCCTCCAACATTCTCAGAGAAATCAGAGTCACAGCAGGATCTTCTTTGTCACGGTCTTATTTAAGGTTTTAGTGATGTTCAGCTGCAGATCTTTGCAGACAAACACCAAGCTGATGATTTCTGCACCTCCTCTCTGAAAAAAACGCCCCGACCACTGTGCTGCGGTGTCATGTGCTCACTTTATGATGTGTTAAAGGGATGGGTGGGGGCACAGAGCCCTGAGGTGAGCCAATAAAAAGTGTTAGGGAGGAGAGAGAGATGAGAGCCAAGTTTGTTGTAGAGGAAGTTCTTTATCCAAGCGCAGTTATTCATGCTATTGTTTTCTGCCGTTTTGGGAATGAGGGTCCACTTGCTCGAGCTCCTGCCTCACTTGAGGGCATGGAGGAGGAACGGAGGAGGCAGCGATGTGGAGGATGGCCTTGAAAGCATACAGGGGGATTTTGAATTGAATTCTGAAATTAACCTGCATGTGCAATGACAATGACGTCTATAATTGTCTATTGCAAGAGGTTCTCATTTTCAATCTCAGCCAATGATGTTATAAGATGAACACACACGCATCAGGGACCCATCTTTTGAATAATTTAACACAGGATTTACAAAAGTAATCTATAAACTATTTTAAATTACAAAATGAACATATATACACACACACTTAAATTCTATTCTACCATGTTAGATGTGCACACTTAAAACATAAAATGCATGGGATTCCACGCAAAAAACACATGCAAAGTTTTTTCTCTGTGTGAGAGACGCTGCATTTTGCTAAAGTTTAACAGACGCTGCCACTCCCATCACTATATATAATCATTAAGTGTTTTGGTATATGTTTATTTATGAGTGTTTTGGACTGTTGCACGTCATGTTTATGAATATACTGTATATGTTTACCTCCACATTCTGTGAATAATAATGGTCCTGTGTTGTGATTTGCGTTTTTGTTATTATTTTTGATAGTATTTCTGTTATCACAGCCTTGTTATTGTGATGGTTGTTTAATGTTATTATGCACTGCAATGTATATATGCACAGGTGTTGTGGTGGACTCCAGGAAGAATAGCTGTGGCTATGGCCCGAGCTAATGGAGATCCCAATAAATCAAATCAAACCTCTCAATAAACAGATCTAAATAACTAGAGGAAGAACTTATAGAGCATCAATTATCTGCAAGGCTACTCATTTGCACAGTCCACCATCTTGTAAACAAATGTATTTAAACAAATTTTTATTTTTACCCCCTTTTAGTAATAAACTACACCCTTAGATAAATTATGTCCCTGACTTTTGGAGTTATGCTGCTCACAGACAAACAACAACAAATGTGGCCAGAAACATTTATCATTAATATAGAAACACAAAAATATACTGCACTTTGGCACCACTGTCACATTATTTACACCGTCATATATTTATATTTTATAACTTTTGCCATACTTAAGTTAAATTTAAGTTAATGTTCAGTGTCAGATCGACTCAAAATGCCCATTTAATTGTGTGTTACCCTGTAACATATATGTGTGACAAATAAACAACCTTGAATCCTTGAATATATAAGTGTAGAAATATCCATTTCCATGTATTAACTTATCATTTACTTATGTTTTGTTATGTATTGCGGATAAATTTGTGTATTTATAATGGCACAGTATTTGTCCCTCATCACAACATCTACGTCATAACGTGAACGTCTGAGTGTAGCATTAGCAGCTGAGCTCACCTGAAGCAGCAGAGTCTGACTGAAAGTCCGCTTTAGGGAAGTTCGCTTGAAGTTGTCCAACAATATAAAACGTCCCTTTAGTTGTGTAGTTAACGTTCCCTTCGACACAGTCCTCGGCTGTGGGCTTCGGTGAAGACTTCACCGTCTGCCGCTCACTTTTCCTCGGTTTGTGTCGGTACCTGGTTCTCGCGTCAGACGCCATTTTGGCTCTGAGCCTGAGAGCAGGAGGCCTGCCTGCCAACTCTGGAGCCTGGCGGTTCCTGACTCTCAGGTCAGGCTCCGGTCCTCCGGACTCTGGTCCTCCGTACATTGTGCTCTCTGTGTCAGAAGAACGGCTGCGGACTTTCGTCATTAAAGCGCCGCTCCTGACAGAGTGCGTGTGAGGGGAATACGTGGACTCACACCAGGCTAGTGAAGCTAAAGCTAATATCGTTATGGTGTAAATGAGAAGGACAGTGTAACTATAGCCCCTTTTTAATTTCAAATACATGTTCATTGTGAGTTTCTCTCTTGTTGCAGCAAAACACTGGGACTGAACGAGGAGCAGCAGTGTTTTTTTGAACACTTCCTGACAACACACCTGTGCGCTAATGAGCAAAGGGGCGGGGCCTGTAATGTGTTTTATTCTACTGTGTTGTTGTAGTGGGTTTATAACTACGGAAGCCTATTGCATTCACTATAATATAAAAAATATATATATATATATATTATTTTTAATATTTTATATTCTTTTTTTTCTGATTTTCTGACTAATATATATATTTTTTTTGTTCTCGATAATTCAGAGAAAAAAATTACTCTGAAAAACGGGGAAAATATTACTCCGAAAAACAGAAAACCACCATAAATGTCATTGAACTTGATTTAATAAGATAAGATAAGATAAGATACAGCAGCAAGACAGTAAAGATAAGATAATAAATAATAACCATGCATTCACAAGAAAAGTGATACATGATAGACAGAGATTGAGCATGATATATATATATATATATAAATATATATATATATATATATATAAATGTTGATATTGCATTTTTGTAAAATGATGATAAACACGATTCTAATACCATCATAATATATAGAGCACAGAGATTGTCTGTCCACAAGGGGGCAGCACTGTATTAAGTAACAACTCAGAGATGTATGTCTATCAATCTATCTCCAGCTATATATATATTGTTGCTTTTCATGATTTCAAAAAATAATTACTAACAGATGATAACGGTGGATTCCAGAAGTGAACTGCAGTAATTATTTATAAAGGACATTAAAGATGGAGGTGCTGACCTGACCTGACCACAGTCAGGGTTCATGGATGTTGTGAAGGAGGACGTGAGGACAGTTGCTGTAACAGAAGAGGACACAGGGGAGAGGACAAGACGGAAGGCAGCTGACCGACCCCTAAAAGGAGATGCCAAAAAAAGAAGAAGAACTGTACTTATTTTTACATCATTATGTTTTGATTACATATTTACATATATACACAGACTCGCATACGCGGCACACACCGATGTGTGACCTTTGCCCTTAATCTTCAAAAGTATTCCCTCTGCTTTGTCAAACTGTAAATATGTGATGTGGGAAGATTCATGAACTTTTTTTTTGTTTTTTCACTGTTTTAGAGATAATATCTACGTATGACTGTACACGTTTAGGCAAGAAACGCCGTCACCATTAGTTTACTGGCAACGCCGTGTAAATCTGCCCCGAGCAGCTCTGCCAAACTGTAATCTGTCGTCATATTGTAGTCATAATGTTATCAACCGAGGCCAGACGGGTCATTTTCTCACAGTGACTGACTTATGAGGGCGTTTTTTTTTTTAACTTACCTTGTTCCTCGGGGTTAGAGGAGTGCAGAGATATGGGATTATTAACCACACACATGCACTGTTTGATTGGTTGAAGTACACTTAAAAAAAAAAAGAGAGAGAAATAAAGAGTATGGGGGGGGGGGGGGGGTTAGGTGGGGGCGTGTGATCAGTTGATGATGGGTGCGGCAGTGGGATGACTCATATTTGGAGTTGCCTAGCTACAAGCCAGGAGTTGTTTTCTTTGTACCCTGAGTGTGAGCACAGTGTGCATGTCTGGATTTCATTGAGACAGAGAGCGAGCGAGAGAGAAAGGCATTGTGGGGGCAGCTTAAATGCAGGGGTGGCTCTGAGCAGGAAACAGGAGGAGCAGAGAAATGTTCCCAAAGAAGACAAGAAATCACGTGGAGAGAAACCAAATGTAGTAATGTCAGCGAGGGAGGGAGGGAGGGAGGGAGAGAAAAGTGAGATCTACAAAAGACTGCTTCGAGTGAGGAAGTGAGTCAAGAATGAAAACCCGTGGCCAGTAACCATGGAAACGGGTTGGCTCGACTTAATATGAGGAATTCTTTTTTTTTTTTTTTTTTATTATTGAATGTAAACGGTGGCTAGGGCTCCACAACTGACTCAACTGTACAAGAGTAAATGTGGGCAGAAGTGCTGTCAGACAAACGGGCACGCGGCCAACAGGACACATGCAAATACTTTGAGAGGAATTCTCTCAGCTCTGTGCTCGGCATATTCTTTCATCTCTTTAATTTAATTTTCATCTCCCCCCCTTCACTCCCCGCTTATCTCTGCCGGCTTGTTTTGTGGCGTTGCATTCAGCCCAATTATACGTGTTATTCAAACATGTATCAACATATCATAAAAGTTTAATTTACAGTTTGTATACACGACCGTTCAAAAGTTTGGGCTCACTTAGAAATGTACTTATTTTTGAAGGAAAATCACTTTTTTTTCAACATTAAATTAATCAGAAATACACTCTATACATTGTTAATGTGGTAAATGACTATTCTAGCTGCAAACGTCTGGTTCTTAATTGAATATGTACATAGGTGTACAACATTGCGCGAGTAAAGTGAGACGGCTGCAATTACAGAAGTTTGGAGTACGACTGAAAACACAGAAGAAGAAGAAGAAGAGCCAACAAAAAGTTTCAGGAGTGAATTCTACTACACAAAAAAACTGTTTTTTGGCACTGCTAGTGTATACACACAAATACATCCTCTGTCAGGTCTGATAGTATTGCTGGACAGAGTCACTTAGAAATGTCCTTAATTTTGAAGGAAAATCACTTTTTTTTTTTCAATTAATATAACATTAAATGAATCACAAATACACTCTATTCATTATTCTAGCTGCAAACGTCTGGTTTTTAATGGAATATGTACATAGGTGTATAGAGGCCCATTTCCTGTGTTCTAATGGTACATTGTGTTTGCTAATCATGTTAGAAGGCTATTGGATGATTAGAAAACCCTTGTGCAATGATGTTAGCACAGCTGAAAACAGTTTTGCTGGTTCTTTTACGAAAAAGGGCAAATGTATTATTTTTAATAAAAATCATTATTTCTAATCTTGTCAATGTCTTTACTATAATTTTCTTTTCGTTTTGCAACTCTTTTGATGAATAAAAGTGTGACTTTTAATGCAAAACACAAAACAAATTGTATAGGTGAGCCCAAACTTTTGAACGCAGCAGGATACTATATTTGAGAACTTTAAAAACTTAATTTTACAATATGTATAGCTCTGTGTCATCTGTATATGTGTAAACATTGTGGTGTGTTTTTGTGCAACTTCCCAAGAATAAAAACACACACACACACACAAACCCAAGAGGACCAAGTATAGCGCCCAGGGGGACACCCTTTGTAATGTGGGTCATAGGTAATCCTAAATATAATTTATGACTTATGACTTATAATTTATGGCAGCAGCACAAAAATAATGACTGCGATGTTCCTCGTAGAGCTGTGACAGAACAACTTACCATGCTAATAAAGATTCAATGAAATTACACCGAGGTTGACTTGAAAGAGCTGTAGGACACGGGGTGGGTGGGTTATCCTTTCCTGGAAAAACACAACAAAAACAACAACAACTGATAATCGACTCAACCATAAGCAGCAGACAGTGCGACATGGACATGTTGTTTTCTTTCTTTCTTTCTTTCTTTCTTCAGTGCCTGTGGCTAAGTGTCACTCCCTTTGAGGTTGATGAGTTTGCAGAATATGTAAATGTGTGTTTGTTCATGTCAAATGAAGTGGGGCCAAGTGTCACTACTATGTTCCATGTAAGAATGTGACTTCATACTCTACTCACCAAAAAGGTTTTGGATTCAATTTCAAAATCCACCTAAAATGTACATAAGTTAAACTTCTCTAAATCCTTGAATGCACTTGTTGTCTAATTGTTCAACGTTTCAGTAATTATTGAATTACATGCCGTTCTCTAACAAGGTGATTAACCGCAAAAAATCACAACAACCGTCTGATGTAGTGGTTCAATTGTTGTTATTGAACCACTAAAAGTTCTGGTTCAATGACAACTTGTGTTCAAACAGTCGTCTTCATCGTGACGTTCAAATGTTGACGTCATGAGACCAAGACAACACTTTCAAATTGATCAAGTTATTGAGACATTGAGATGTTTTGTTGTGGTATTAGTGAGTGTTTGAGATAAAGAAATGACCATTGCGTCCTTCTAAAATGCCCTGCTTTCACGGTACACCCTTATAAATAAAAGTGCTAAGTAGAACCATATATGGTTCTTCTGCTTGTCCTCATAGGAGAACCCTTTTTTGTTCCACCCTTAGTGTTACCAAGAACCCTTTTAAAACCCTTTATTTGGTGAAGGGTTTTTCAGAAGCAAATGGTTCCAGGTAGAACCTCAGAACCTTGCAGAAGGACACGTTTGGAACCCTTATTTCTAAGAGTGTGCTTCCAGTGTCACTGGGCTGGTTTTGACGATAAGACAAAGTTAGACACACACACACACACACACACACACACACACACACACACACACACACACACACACACACACACACTACTCACACAAAGTTAGGGATATTGGACAAGAATATCACCATGAAAAGTTCATGCTCCAGTGATATTCTACACTCTTAGAAATAAGGGTTTCAAAAGTGTTCTTCTACAAGGGCTGATGTTCTGCCTGAAACCATTTGTTTTTCAATGGTTCTTAGTAACACTAATGGTTCCAGTAAGAACCATTTTGATCCAGAGAACCCTTTAAAACCACTTTCCTGTATAAAGTGTTTTAAAAGGGTTCTTGGTGGAACCCTCCAAAAGGGTTCCAGGTGGAACCTTCTACCTGGAGCCAAAAAGGATGAGGACAAGCGGAAGAACCTTACATGGTTCTACTCAGCACTTTTAAGAGTGCAGAGACACACGGCTGATGGACAACTTTTCCAATTAGTCAACGTTAGCCTGGAGTCAGGTGAGAGTTCAGCACCAACAATGGCTGCTTTTGTTTGCTCATCATTTAAACTCACAATCTAAAGTCTTTGAACTTACTCAACCCCCCCCCCCCCACCCTGTATGTGTGTGGGAGAGTACACTCCGCCCTGGCTGTTTTCGTTGTAGACGTTAAGAAATCCCAGGGCAGGGTGCTAACGTTGTGTAAGACAGGGGACGGAATGAGCCGAGCGAGACAGGCATCCTCAGACAGAGAGCTTTACTATTGTGTAAAAGCAGCAGCAGCAGCGACTCAGGCTGCGGTCAGGCTCACTCCTCTGGCATGTGGGCACACTGCGCTCTGCAGGGCTTATAGTTTCACACAGTCATGTTGAAATCACTCCTCCTCATAAACACCTTAATTAGGAAATTACTCGACACAAAAATAGCAGCCTTTCCTGCCGCATGAGCCTTGTTTGTCTATTTAGGTCAAATTCATGTTCGTGTTCGCTGATGCTCTTTTCCGCGCCGACCAAACACACGTCAAGGAGATTGATGACGGTATTGATATCGCCAATTTAAACATCCAGTCATTATGGTCGGGAGAGTCGGTGCCGTCGCTTTAAGACAAACTGTGACGGAGTGAACTATTTTGGAAAAGTTACTTGCCGATTCAGCTGGGCTTTTAACGATCGCACTGTGCAACTGGAACAAAGTGAACCACCCTGAACTGGCAGCATTTTTGAAATAATCATGATTAATACGAGTGCATAAAAGCCCTTGGCGTTCCAGACAATGTCACGACTGTTCCAAGTGATCCTTTATGACTCTGGTTTTTCCAGTAGTGATCAGCGATGGCAGCAGGACAAAGATATGATTGTTGAGCAAGCCTCGCTATTGGTCTTCTTCAGCGGTTGTACAAACATGTGATTTGTAGACTTGGGTTTTGGATTCAAAAAAACATGTCGTAGCTGTGGCCACGCCCCCACCACTGCTACACAGAGCGGTAAAGACAGGGCTGTGGCCAAAACACCCACTGAGTTTTTACTCTGAGACAAAAAAAACGATAGCTGACTAATGAACGACTCATGCTATTTCCTCTGCTGAAAATAAAAATCTTGCCTGGCACATACAAAAGTCTGGGGTCACTGAGAAACGTCCTTATTTCAATGAATATAACATTAAATTAATCAGAAATACACTCTATACATTGTGGTAAACGACTATTCTAGCTGCAAACGTCTGGTTTTTAATGGAATATGTACATAGGTGTTACATTGCGCAACATTGCGTGAGTAAAGTGAGACGGCTGCAAATACAGTAGGTTGGAGTACGGCTGAAAACACAGAAGAGAAAAAGCCAACAAAAAACAACCCTGTTTTTTGGCACTGCTGGTGGATCCACACAAATGCTTCCTCTGTCAGGTCTGATAGTATTGCAGGACAGAGTCACTTTGAAATGTCCTTATTTTTGAAGGAAAAGCAATCGTTAATGTGGTAAACGACTATTCTAGCTGCAAACGTCTGGTTTTTAATGGAATATGTACATAGGTGTATAGAGGCCTATTTCCAGTGTTCTAATGGTACATTGTGTTTGCTAATGGCGTTAGAAGACTATTGGATGATTAGAAAACCCTTGTGCAATGATGTTAGCACAGCTGAAAACAGTTTTGCTGGTTCTTTGACGAAAGGGCATAATAATTATTTCTAATCTTGTCAATCTCTTGACTATATTTTCTATTCATGTTGCAACTCTTGATGAATAAAAGTGCAACTTTTAATGGAAAAAACACAAAAAAAAACCTCAAACTTTTGAACGGTAGTGTAACTGAAGTAGTTTTTTTTTTGCAGCGCACTTTAGTTGCTGCTGTAGAAGGAGTGCCGTATAAACCTGAATGGTATAGTACAAACTCTGGCTCAGCTCAGGTGCCAGGTGGGGGAAAGAGGACACGCCCCAGAGTAGAATCAGGTCCATCCACATTCTCCGTTCATCACATCTTTATTTTTCTCTCACTGTCTTCTCCTCTCTTGTGTTCCCTCCACATTTGCACATGCATCACTGGCTGTTTGTGTTTGAAATGTCGCGTCACATTGTTCAGGTCCTGATGTGAGCACACACACACACACACACACACACACACACACACACACACACACACACACACACACACACACACACACACACACACACCCTTTAACGCTGAGCTGTGTGAGATGGTGAAAGATTTCTGGCTCCTATGACCAGATGCAGTGTTGCTTCAGAGAGAGAAGGTTAAATAATCATAATCCAAACCTGATTTTTTTTTAATTTAGAATATTACAATGGGCACACGTTCTTTCCCATGAGGAATTGGGGCGTGACACGAAGGAGTTAAGTCGTACGATCGGGGTGTGGCGTCTGAAATTCAGACGATTGAATTTTGAAAATGAGTGGATGAACAGAGGCGGTTCTACAGTCTGTAGGGGCCCTTAGCTAAAAAAATTCACGGGGGGCCCTTCCTTTCAACCAGTGCTCATCACCATTATGTTTCAAATAATCTGACACCAACGAAAAATGTATGAGTTCAAAATATTTTTTTTTTCCCCCGAATTGAATGAAATAACATGGAAAAACCTTGTAATTAAAAAGAATGTGAAAATATAAATGTAAAGAACAATAAAATACTGTAAATAGCTTTTAAAAAACTATATAAACTTAGTAAAAAAAAAACATTACACTGTAAAGAACCCACATTATAAAACAATATAGAACAATAAAATACTGTAAATAACTGAAAAAAACATATGTAAACTGAGTAAAAAAAGATATGCATTACACTGTAAATAATCCTCTTCATTTTCCAACTTGCAGAATGATAACTTCACACAGGTTAAAGTGAGGTGGGGCCCCTTTAGGGAGGTTTACTACTGAGATGTCATTGCAAATCGCCCATTGTTGTTTAAGGGGGACGGGGATGTAAAACAGCCCTCAGGCTCCGAGTGTCGGGGGCCCCCTATCAGCTCGGGGGCCCCAAGCAGTTGCCTGTTCACAAGCTGCGCCTCTGTATATGAACACTATGTCAGTGCTTCAAACACAGGTTGTGTGTATTTACTCCGGCTGCCATGGAGATGGATAGCGTTGCCATGTCAACGGGGAAACCAGAAGTTTCCGACATTGCTCATCTCAACAGTGCGGCTGTTTAGCATTCCGTCTGTCTGAGTCCGTCTGTCAACGTGTGTTATTTACCATGAGAACAGTATTTAAATACACGCGGCATTGTTCTCCGCTTTCATCAAAGAAGTCGGGGCCCTCGTGGCATTTCATTCTGGGCAGAGATTGTCAGGTTTGGTCTGCGTATGTGTTTACATGTGAGTAACCCTAACCTCATGAATGTGGCCCGGCTATAAACACGGGCAGGTTCTGTGGTCTGCGTATTGGCAGCTTTAATCGCCCTGTTATTATCCTGCCGGCTCACACCTGAGGCTGAGGCAGGCTGACATGATACTGACCAGGTAGTTTTTTAAAATCGCACCAAAGCAAAAACAAGTGAGCTCAGTCTCCATGTCAGCAGTCAGTATTTGTGTGATGATGCACACTCATCTGCTCTGTATTTATTGTCATTATTCTACTTCCTCTTTATCTAGATGCTTCTTTTGTGTGTGTGTGTGTGTGTGTGTGAGAGAGAGGCTGTCACTTCCTCCTTCTGTTTCCTAGAGATTCAGACATTCAAACTTCACAGTGTCGGCTCATCAGAGACATCTGTGCACCTCGTGAGATTTTTCTCTTTTTTTTTTGGGAAGAATGAACAAGAATGCCGTGTCCACATTTGAAACTCAGCGACAGACATTTAGTTCCACATTTTAAACAGCATTCATATGAGTCCATAGCTGTCTGTTTGTGGGCAGCATCATTTAAACAGTAAAGGGACGACATGTGAAGCTAATTATTAGAATTTGGATTCAGGAATTGGGAAAAAAAGTATATATATATATATATATAAAGTATTTTGTACTTATTTAGTTTTTTTGTAGTATGTCACTCCCATGTCATGTAATTTAATTTCTATTTCTACATTTTTTTGTTATTTATTTCTTATGTGAGCAATATTAGCATGGATGATATTATATGTATGTAAAATGTGTATTTTTATTTGACTCAAAAGCCCTACGAGGAACAAGTGTTGTGAATTAGCTTTAGCTAAAAACACTATGATGCATCAGATGACTGTTCAAACTTGTCTATGTTTTTGTATCTGTCCCTATCTAAATAAACCTTATTAATATTATTAATAATAATAATAATAATAATAATAATAATAATAATAATAATAATAATAATATGTGTATTTGATTTGCTTTGTCTTATTGTATGAACGAGAAGGGAACATTAAAAAGTGTGTATGTGTATATATATACATATACATATATACACACACACATATATATATATATATATATATATATATATTATTATTATTAATTTTTAAAGGAAGAATTACATTCATGATGTTTGGCTTCATTATTTGACATATTTAAATGTTTTTTTTTCCCACCTGATAATTCAGATTATATTACATTTACACTATTACTAATTACTAATTTGATAGTTTAAAGCTTAAACTTCAAGATGAAATATGTGCTAAAGGGTTGTTTTGTTCTATGCGATGGATCAGGAACTATTTTGGGTGGGTATACCTTGTTTTGCAGTGTGATAGTGATGGGCGGAGTGATATGGAAAGGAAATATTATTATGGCTGTTATAAAATTAAAAAGGTCAATGCCACCATTCACATTTTCAGCACTTCCACTTCCACTAAAAGTCCACTCACTTCAACCTATATTAGCGTTTCACTTCTACATTTCATCTGAGAATTACAGTTTAAAAAAAAAAAAAAAAAAAAGGAGTTAATCATCTTCGAGTAAACCCTTCAACACCTACACATACGTATGTGAGCTGAGCTTTTAAGTGTTTTCAGTCATTAAAAATAACCTGGCACGGCGTGTGCTTCACATTTAGAGCTGACACTTCCTCTGCAACGACTACTGACACACACACTCTAACAGTGAGTTTTACTACTTATTATACACTACTTATAGTGATTTAATATTAATATTAATATGGTGCTTATAGTACACTGCTGTTCAAAAGTTTGGGGTCACCTATACAATTTTTTTTTGGTTTTTTTCCATTAAAAGTCACACTTTTATTCCTCAAAAGAGTTGCAAAATGAATAGAAAATATAGACAAGACATTGACAAGATTAGAAATAATGATTTTTATCCAAAATAATAATTTCACACTTTCATCAAAGAACCAGATAAAACTGTTTTCAGCTGGTTTTCAAGGGTTTTCTAATCATCCAATAGCCTTCTAACACAATTAGCAAACACAATGTACCACTAGAACACTGGAAATGGGCCTCTATACACCTATGTACATATTCCATTAAAAACCAGACGTTTGCAGCTAGAATAGTCGTTTACCACATTAACAATGTGTAGAGTGTATTTATGGTTAATTTAATGTTATATTCATTTAAAAAAGTGCTTTTCCTTCAAAAATAAGGACATATCTATTATTTTATGCTGCGTCCTTCCTCTGGAAACAGGATCTGTCCAGCAATACTATCAGACCTGACCAGAGGAAGCATTTATACACCAGCAGTGTCCAAAAACAGTGTTTTTTTGTGTGCAGTAGAATTCACTCCTGAAACTTTTCTGTCGCACTCCAGCCTACTGTATTTGCAGCCGTCTCACTTTGCTCGCGCAATGTTGCTGTCGCTCCCTTATCTGTCTTGATATAGAGATCCACCAGCTATACTGAAAAACGTCATGAACTTGTTTGACAACAGTTTGAACGTTTTAGATTCCAAACTTACATACTACGGTTTTAAAAGCACCGTCACATAGTAAAACTTTAACTGTGGGTGAAACGCGTCCTCGTGTGCCGCGTTTAACCGACTGCATCCGTGCCCTTGTGTCGACGGGAGACACTTTTCTGTGGCCTCCTCCTCGCTCTCTGAAGACAGATCTGTTAAAAAAACACTTCAGCTCAGTCGTAATCGATCGAGCAAACATCGACGCGCGTTCTTATGACGGCGATAGCGTCGGATTAAAGGTCCGATGAGCCGCCAAAAGCTCCCTCTAAACACATGAGAGCGATCTGCTTCAGATAGCAGATTCCTTTGACTCACTGGAGCCTTCAGGGTCGCGGCAATGAAACAATGACGCTGAGTAATAATCAGTGAACTCACAGCACCATGAAATGTCTCCAACACACACACACACACACACACACACACACACACACACACACACACACACACACACACACACACACACACACACGCACACACACACACACACACCCCTCCTCCTTCAAAACCTGCCAAATTCCTTTCTCTCTACCTTTGTGTCTCTTTCCATCTTCCCTCCCTCTCTCCCTCCCTCCTTCTCCTCTCCACTCGTGCTATGACTTGTACTCGTTTGCCCCCTCCCTCCTTCTCCCTCCTTCTCCCTCCTTTTCCCTCCTTCTCCCTCCTTCTCCCTCGCCACCATAACATTCCTTCATCCGGTCTCTGTAACAAAAGCGGGAAAAGACTTGGGGGCGGCGACGGCGATGATGATGATGATGATGATGAGGAGTAAGAAGAAACTTTGCTGCACTGGTGCTGCTCATGTGTGTGTGTTTATACTGTAAATATATACATATGTGTGTGTGATTGTGAGGTCTGTCTCCATGGCAGCATGCGTGTGTGTGTGTGTGTGTAGGGCGACTGTCAGTGAGGTCCAGTGTTGTGGGAGTTTCCCTCCTCAAACACCAGTGAGTCATCAGCGTCTCTGCTGCCCTCGTCGTCCCCACAGAGACTCGCCATCATCAGCTGAGTGACAAAGACGTGACTCCCTCCCCACACCCACACCCACACCCACACCCACCCTCTGCCCACAGGAGCTGTTGAAATGAAAATGTGTAAAGTAAACATACAGAATGAGAGGGTGGGACGAGGAAAAGAGGAGGAGGAGGAGGAGAAAAGAGCAGAGAGAGGCAGAATGAGGAGAACAAGCCCCCGTGAGAGAGAGGTTTGTCTGGGGTGTGGACTTTGAAAAAAGAGGGCAGGGTAAAAGTGGGCGGACTGGTTGTTTCTGGAGTTTGAGCATTTAGACTCTTGTATCATAGAGAGAAGGAGGAATTACACTTGAAGAGACAAACGGACGACAGGCAACAGTAAGTCAAAGACTCTTTTTTTTTCTTTTCCCCTTTCTACTTTTTTCATATAGTATTTTATCTTTGTTTGCAACTTTAAATAAGTTAGAAAAGCAGTCTATGATGATGTGTTTTTTGGGGGGTGTAGGAGTCTCACTCATACTTTACTGAATAACAATAACTTCTAAATGATGCTGGTCATATTCTGGAGTAGTTTGTGTTCTGAGGTCACTCAACTGAATATTAAACTGTGGAAAAATGGGCTTTTTCTTCCTTTTTTTGGTGTCTATGGCCACGTGTTGTCTGTTACACGTCATGGAAATGATATGCCACATCCAGGCCGAGGGCTTTTTTCATTTTGATGCATGTTTTAAATTAAAGCCTTGGAACCTTGCTCGGCACACTCACTTGTGTTATTTTTGTTCCCCCGTCCACAAGTTGTTGGTTTAAAAAAAAATGTGGGCAAAAAAAAACACTTCAGGCAAAAAGTGAAGGAAATATTGACAAAGCGCTGCTGAAGCAGAGGGAAGCAGGTTGAGCTGTGTGTCAGGTATAGGGTCACGTGTGTGAGTGTGGTTGCGTGTGAGAGAGAGAGCTGGCTAGTGTGTGTGTGTGTGTGTGTGTGTGTGTGTGTGTGTGTGTGTGTGTGTGTGTGTGTGGACCCAGCCCTTGACCACTCCTTCACCATGGAGAGAGAGAGAGAACCAGCACATTCCAGATGTGCCTCTTCCTCAGTTCACACCCAGTGCAGCCTCCGCACATACTTTAAACCTACTTAAACTCAGACACACACTTTTGATCCACGCCAAAGTGCGATTCCAAACCTCTGACCTCTGACCTCAGAGCCGCTCAGAACCATCGTACTTTAGGAGTTTATTTGAAGAGATTTGAGTTATATGAGAGAGAGAGAGAGAGAGAGAGATAGAGAGATAGAGAGAGAGAGAGATAGAGAGAGAGAGAGGTGAACCAGCGAGACAAGAGGAGCAGGTATTCGCTTCAGTTAAGGAGTGGCGGCTTTCTCGGAGGCACAAGACAAGCCCCAACTCATCTGCCTGCCGCGAACAAAACACTCTCAGCTCAGTATCTTCTCACGTATAAAGTGATCAAATTCACAGCTTAGAGAGAGAGACACAGAGACACACACACACAAACACACACACACACACACACACACACACACACACACACACACACACACACACACATAGCGACGCCTCTGTGTTTGCCTTACGCATTTTCTATTTGCAGCCTTTTCGCTGGGGCAGCGTGAACAGTAACTCTGAGTAATTAGAAGTTGAGAAGCCACACCCTGAGTGGGTGCCAGGTTTTGGCCACGTTTTGAGTGTGTTTATGAAGATTTGTGTGTGTGTGTGTGTGTGTGTGTGTGTGTGTGCTGGAGGCAGTCATTAATGACTCCCTCTGTGCAAAACCAAGCAGGAAGTGCCTTTGTTTTAGGTCTCATTTATTATTATTTTGTTCTTGTATGTGTGTGTGTGTGTGTGTGTGTGTGTGTGTGTGTGTGTGTGTGTGTGTGTGTGTGTGTGTGTGTGTGTTTAAGGCTTGAATGTGTGGCTTAGTTCCTCAGTCGTATGAAAAGTGTGGAAAGTGGTGTAACAAGTTCTCTCTCTTTCTCTCCCTGCAGCACAGTCATCATGCTGATTCTCCTCGCTGCCATCTTTGCCCTCCACATCCTCGGCGTCATCCTCCTCCTGGTGGCCACTATCGACAATGTAAGCCACACACACACACACACACACGCACACACACATTCTTGTACTTGCTGCATACTGAGGACCGGGTATAAGTGCTGACAAAGTGAGGACCAGTGTTTCCACTTTATAAATCAACACAATTACAAATATCCACTTCATGAATGACATTCAATACAATAAAGAACTACTGGGTGCAGTACCATAAAATGTCTGCAGGTGGAGCGAAAAGTGTGTGACAAAGTGAGGACCGGCCAAAATGTCCTCACTTCGTAAAAACGACCTCACTTTGTTGTTTAAAAACCCTCACTGGTCCTCACTATGCTGCAAGTACAAGAACACAAACGTACACACACACAAATTCTTGTACTTGCTGCACACTGAGGACCGGGTATAAGTGCTGACAAAGTGAGGACCAGCGTTTCCACTTTATAAATCAACACAATAACAAATATCTACTTCATGAATGACATCTATAAGGAACTACTGGGTGCAGTACCATAACATGTCTGCAGGTGGAGCAAAAAGTGTGTGAATCCACAAAAAGGGTTTTTTTCTACCAAATTGAGGACCTCCGTTAAAATAACAGTGTATAGCATGTTTACAACCTAAGGATGTGATTTCAATGAAGACAAAGTGAGGAACGGCCAAAATGTCCTCACTTCGTAAAAACGACCTCACTCTGTTGGTTAAAAACCCTCACTGGTCCTCTCTCACACACACACACACACACACACACACACACACACACACACACACACACAAACAAGGCAATAAAAAGCTGCAACTGCCCGAGGGCAAAGCTCCACTCCAACTTCCTGACTGTTAAATAAAATGACAGCGAGGACGAGCTCACCTGTCTTTCATCAGTCAGACTCCGTTCCTCCTCCTCTGTTCGCGTCCACATGTTTGACATTTCTCGGTGACAGATGAACCGGCCTGTAGAAGACAATGCAGGCGAGGCGTCAGTGTGACATGTGGCGTGCTGCACACTCTTACGTTGAAATATGTGACATTCTTGCATGCCGATCCTCTGCGTACGCAGATGGACGATGGTTTGAAAAGTAAAACTTTTTAAACCCCTTCTCCTCTCCAGGCCTGGTGGGTGACTGACACCGTCTCCACCGACGTGTGGGCTCGGTGGATACTGCAGAGCAACGGAGTGTGGAACTACACTGACCTCCCCACAGGCTCGCATTATCCGGAAGGTAAGGAAGTGTGTTTTTTTAAACGTTACAAAATCGGCGTTAAAAACAAATATTTGGTGGGTGCAGTTTGTTTAAGATCAAGTGCTCAAATCCTCTCGAGGCAAATCTGCCTCTCGTCAGGTGCCCTTGTGGTGGGTGTGGTTCAACAGATTTTGACAGCACAGAATAACAATGCAGCAGCTGCCTGTGATTCTGATTCGAACCGACTAATAAAGAACCTGATTGGTGTGAGTCAGATCTCCAGACACAGTTATGCACACAAACACCTTCAAGTGACCATAAGAAGTTTGTAATCATCTTCAAATGAAGTGTGTTTATCTCCAGAGCTTCCACGTCTACAACAAAAATCCTAAAATGTTTGGAATATTTGAGCGGCGCATTCTTGCCTGTTCAGAGAGAGAGAGAGAGAGAGAGAGGTGCAACTGCCTTACCTGATTTTCTAAAGTGTAAAAACCAAAGTGTTTCCTGTGGGCGTGTCAGCTGTGTGTGTGATGTTTGGCCAGGACCATGCACAGTCACTCACACTCATTGTTTCTGCTCTGGCTCCCCCTGCAGATTACCTCCAGGCAGTGCAGGCCAGCTCCATCCTGGCGTGCATCTTCTCCATCCTCGGCATCTTTGTGTTCGTGGCTCAGCTCTTCACCCTGGAAAAGGGCCAGAGGTTCACCATCTCCGGGATCTTCCAGTTTCTCGCCTGTGAGTTGTGTTTTATTTTATGCTGATTTAATTTACCGGTCAAAATATACACATTTTTTGTGTGTGTTTTCCATTAAAAGTCACACTTTTATTCATCAAAAGAGTCGCAAAAAGAAGAGAAAAATACAGTCAAGACATTGACAAGATTAGAAATAATGATTTCTAACATCACTGCACAAGGGTTTTCTAATCATCCAATAGTCTTCTAACGCGATTAGCAAACACAATGTACCATTAGAACACTGGAAATGGGCCTCTATACACCTATGTACATATTCCATTAAAAACCAGACGCTTGCAGCTAGAATAGTTGTTAAAAGTGACACGTTAGGGTTTGATTTGGTGCAACGAAGAGTTGAAGAATTCTACACTAGCTGTCAAAAGTTTGGGGTCACCCATACACTTTTTTTAGTCACATTTTTATTCATCAAAAGAGTTGCAAAATGAATAGAAAATAATGTCAAGACAATGACAAGACAATTCAAAATAATAATTTTGCCCTTCAAACAAAACTTTTTTCATTGCACAAGGCTTTTCAAGGGTTTTCTTATCATCCAATAGTCTTCTAACGCGATTAGCAAACACAATGTACCATCAGAACACTGGAAATGGGCCTCTATACACCTATGTACATATTCCATTAAAAACCAGACGTTTGCAACTAGAATAGTCGTTTACCACATTAACAATGTATAGAGTGTATTTATGATTCATTTAATAATGTATTCATTCATTCAAAAAAAGCGCTTTTCCTTCAAAAATAAGGACATTTCTAAGTGACTCTGTCCAGCAATACTATCAGACCTGACAGAGGAAGCATTTGTGTGTATACACCAGCAGTGCCGAAAAACAGTAAAATTCACTCCTGACACGTTTTGTTGGCTCGTCTTCTTCTTCTTCTTCTGTGTTTTCAGTCGTACTCACTTTACTCGCGCAATGTTTTCTTCAAAAAACAAGGACATTTCATTTCAAGTGACCCCAAACTTTTGTGGGCAAATTGGACACTCTCTTAATGGACCCCAGCATCCACTGTGTACCCCCTAGTGTCTGTTTTTTTTCATATATCTTCCTAAATCTTCATTCATTCTTTTCCCGTTTCCCCCGCAGGCTTGTGCATCATGATCGCGGCCTCCATCTACACAGACCGCTTCCACATCAACGAGCAGTTCGGCTGGTACGGTCACTGCTTCATCCTGGCGTGGATCTCCTTCGCGCTCACGTTCATCTCCTCCATCATTTACTTTGTGCTACGCAAGAAGACGGCGTGAGAAGGACACTAGAGAGCTCACTAACCCCATCACCACCACCCACCACCCACTGTCCGGCCCATCGTCTCCATCTGGATCCACTCCCTTCAGCTCAGAATCTTAAATTACAGTTCATGTTCTTTGTGTATTGAACGTTAGATCCGAGCTGCCCGCCGACCCCCACACACCTCCCTCAAATACATTACTTGCGTTTAATTGTGTCGGCTTCGAAATGATCAGGATTCCACCGTGTGTGTGTGTGTGTGTGTGTGTGTGTGTGTGGAGTCAGTAAAAGGGCAAACTCAATCAATCACTGCTGTATTTGCGTGGAGGTTTTGGCCTGGATGGATTAACTGTGGGCATCTAAAGGATAAAGATTATTTTTTTGTAGTTATCTGTCTAAATAAAATAAAAAAAAATAAAAAAAATAAAAAATGAAGACCTAAAGGTTTAAATAAGATATGATAAATTAAGATCTAACGTTGTGTCTGACAAAAGCGGAAAGAGGAAAATGTGTGGTCTTTTTTTGTTGTTGTTGTGATGTACATTTATATATGAATATGAAAGTTGGATAAAAAAAACGGTGTGAGTTAATAATTTTAGTACATTGTTTTTTTTATATATATATATATATTATTATTATTATTATTTTGTTCCCTGCTTTGTTCTGATTTTATATGATAATGACAACAATGTTCACCGTGCTGAGTGAAAATCATCTGTTTAAACTTCAAAAGTCCATTTGACATGTCACACGTGCGTGTGTGTGTGTGTGTGTGTGTGTGTATTCTACAGATAAGAGTATGCAACGACATCGTGATAATGTTTAATTTACTGGTGATAAGGTAAACCCGTTCTTTTATTTTATTTTTTATCATTTTAATACAATGTCAAATGATATACTATATAAACTAGGAACTATTACACTAATAAAGTGATATAAAGAGGAACTTTGTGTCACATTCACAGGTGGATATTTTTCATTTGCACTCATTAACTCATCATTTAACGTCATACAACGAATCAAACGTGGATTTAAATCCAAAACCATAAACCAGTCATATACCCATCCTTCATATATATATACTTTAAAGTCTGATTTTACATGTAAATATGTCTCTTTTTAACCTTCTTATGATTCATTTTCACCCCTTTAAAAAAAAAAAAAAAAAATTCTCAGTATGGACAACAATGACTTTTACAATATTAAAACTTGACTATTTTTAAACAGTAACTGAAGCAACTGTTTGTTTCTTTTTCCTTTTGCCAAATCTGCATCACGTTCTATGTTCAGTAAATATAAAGGAGATTTCCAGTTCGTCCAGTAAGGTTTTCATTTTTTTCAGCCATTTTAGTCAGCACATTTAATGAGTCTTTACTCACCTTGGGCGATAGGCAGGGTATACATTGGGCGATAGGCGGGGTACACCCTGGACAGTTCGCCAGTCCATCGCAGGGCCACACATAGAGACAAACAACCATTCACTCACACACTCACACCTACGGTCAATTTAGAGTGAACAATTCACCTAATCCCCATATCGCATGTTTTTGGACTGTGGGAGGAAGCTGGAGAACCCGGAGAAAACCCACGCACACACGGGGAGAACATGCAAACTCCTTGCAGAAAGGCCCTTGTTCCAAAGTTGTTCCAAACGGGGCTCGAACCCAGGTGCTGCAAAGGCAAGAGTGCTAACCACTACACCAACCATGGGCCCATTATAACTTCATTTAAAACCATCAATAACAACAGACTCAGTTTTCTAACTTATTAGCTTTATGATTTGGAAAATAATAAATGTCCTTTTTAAGTACATGCTATGATCATATAGTGCAATATAGAAAGTACACTACACTCTTAGAAATAAAAGTGCTAAGTAGAACCATATAAGGTTCTTCGGTTTGTCCATCCATTAGTGTTACCAAGAACCCTTGAAAAACTATTTCTTCAGGAAAAGGGTTTTTCAGAAGCAAATGGTTCCAGGCAGAACCTCAGCCCTTGTAGAAGAACCCTTTTGGAACCCTTATTTCTAAGAGTGTACCATATTGGGACTGAAAATGAAGGTAATACCATATTTTTTCCTATTTACCTATCCAATTTTTGTTGGTTGTTTTTCATTAAAAGTCACACTTTTATTCATCAAAAGAGTTGCAAAATGAATAGAAAATATAGTCAAGACATTGACAAGATTAGAAATAATGATTTTTCTTTTGTCAAAGAACCAGCAAAACAAAGGTTCAAGGGTTTTCTAATCATCCAATAGCCTTCTAACACGATTAGCAAACACAATGTACCATTAGAACACTGGAAATGGGCCTCTATACACCTATGTACATATTTCATTAAATAACAGACGTTTGCAGCTAGAATAGTCGTTTACCACATTAACAATGTATAGAGTGTATTTCTGATTCATTTAATGTTATATTCATTGAAAAAATAGTGCTTTTCCTTCAAAAATAATGACATTTCTAAGTGAGCCCAAACTTTTGAACAGTAGTGTATAGTATAGTTTAGTATATAGAGTGAAAATTGGACTGATCCAGATCACGTTACAAAAACATTGACCTGCCGTGCACAGCATGGTTCACAGTGGGCTGTAGTCGTCCTCCGACTCAAAGTGGTCCTCCTGGTGTCCCAGAGGACTCGCGTGGCCAGAGACGGACGGTGTGGGCGAATCAGACGGAGAGGGAAGGGACAGGCGGTGGTGAGGGGACGCAGGAGCTGGACGACAGGGGGGAGGAGCAGGGAAGAAGTCAGAATCGGGGAGAGGCAGAGAATGCGAGTGCGTGAGCCTCCGTACCTTCGCTGGTGGGGGCTCGTAGTAGGGAGACAGGTGGGAGATCCGCGGGGGAGACGGGGGACGGGCCAGGGTGAAGGCGGTGGTGTTCGGAGGCGTGTAGTACGGAGCCGGAGGCAGGAAGCCCACGATGTTGAAGCTGCAGGCGTTGAGGCCGGAGTTCTGCCTCGGCCCAACCATCAACACTTTCTTGGTGTAGTTGTTCAGAGTGGAGACGCCGGCCGACATGCAGACGGTGAAGGCGAACCACGCCACGCTGACGACACAGAGACAGAGAGAGGAGGAAGATCCACACAGTTTCTTCTTAAAGGTGCCATATGTAAGAATGTGGCCAAAAACGGTTACTACACTCAAATTCAAAATACAGAGGTCTTTTAGGTTTTGTTTTCTGACGTAACTGGCAACCCGTGGTTGCTCGGCAGCTGAGACTCTACTGACTGCAATGATTGGTAGACGGCGGTAGGTGGCGCCACATACCAAAACATGATTTCAAAACATAAACATGATTTGCAGTCTGCAAAATATTTTTTTTTATGCAAATATTTTGTCTGTACTGTTGTTGTTGGTGAGTTCAGTTTGTTATATGAACATTATTCCTGAGTCTCTGTGACATATTAGGAGGATTTTATGGCCAGTTGATTTAGATTTATTACATAATGCACCTTTAATTGTTTGTGAATTTGATTTAAAGCCATTTTACAAAACACTTTTTTCCCCTTCCTTTTTTAAATAAAAATATTTGAAAACCTCTTAAAGGAGGATCCGCCCTGGTCCATCTTACCAACATGAGGAGACACTGAACTATACTTACTATACTATACTAAACCACTGGAATTTGTCAATCTGGATTAAGTAAAAATTAGATTTTGCGTTCTTATCTTATATTGTAATTTTTGCAATTTTTTGCAATTTTGGAGCAACCTGGAACAAGAATTTCCTTTGGGATTAATAAAGTTCTCTCTTAATTTATCTTATCTTAAACATTTATTACATAAGCCCAAACTGTCATCTTCTGTTATGCTCTCTCGTTCTCGTCTTGCTTTTTGTAAAACAACAAATAAATATCAAATAAATATCAAATAAATATAGAAATAATGTTTTTCTCCAAGGTAAATCTGACATGAGCTCTCCTACACTGGGCTCTCAGCAGTTGTGGGCGGAGCTTTGACAAAAGAGCAGGATTTTTTTGTGTGTCGCCTTTTCCTGACCCCTAACTCCTGGATTAGAAGAGGATTTGCACAAATTACATAAAAAAGAATTGACTTTTTTTCACTTGACCGGCCCCCGACTGACCAAACCAGTGGCCCCCAGGTCATTCGGGTTAAAGGAAGGAAGGAAGGAATTATCACGCCCCCAAACTGCTGAGCGTGTTTTCAGTCATACTTAACCCTGTTTACCAGCTCAACGCTAACGACTGCTAACGGCTCATATCAGGACAACATGACAATAGGAACAAACTGAGGTCGCTAAACTCACTAAAAAGCCCAGGAGTAGCCGTAGCTGTGAGGTTTGAAATCCTCCGGTCCCATCGAGACCGTGGTCTGAAACACCTGCATGAACATCATGTGACCCACCATGCCGAGCAGACCTGAGAAGACACAAAGATGGAAAATGGTTGCTTACACTAAGGGGGCCACTAAAAAATGACTGAGTCATAGTTTTTCACACTTTGGGGACTGGTATGGCCTCCAGAGTCCCACATATAAGTATTTAAATTATTAAAATTGATAAAGTTGATTTTGCATAATATGTCCACTTTAAAGGTGCCATATGTAAGAATGTGGGCAAAAACGGTTGCTACACTCAAATTCAAAATACCGAGGTCTTTTACGTTTGGTTTTCTGACGTAACTGGCAACCCGTGGTTGCTCGGCAGCTGAGACTCTACTGACTGCAATGATTGGTAGACGGCGGTAGGTGGCGCCACATGCCAAAACATGATTTCAAAACATAAACATGATTTGCAGTCTGCAAAAAAATGCAAATATTTTGTCTGTACTGTTGTTGTTGGTGAGTTCAGTTTGTTATATGAACATTATTCCTGAGTCTCTGTGACATATTAGGAGGATTTTGTGGCCAAGTTGCTTTAAATTTATTATATAATGCACCTTTAAGCTGTAGTTTTTGTTGTTTGTGTCATTATTTTTTGCCTCTGTTTGGTCTTCGTAAAACAGAAAATATGTAGTATTATTTATATGCTGTGTCTCTCTGAAAACAGGATGTGTCAGGCAATACTATCAGACCTGACCGAGGGAGCGGTAAAAGTAGCTTTTATCTCGTTCAACTGATAAATGAGATGAAAAAAAAAAAATTTTGGAGCAGAATTTACTTCTGAACCATTTTGTGGGCAGCCTTACTTTACTTTACGTCTGTCTTGATATAAATACATATATAAATTCTTGAATAAATCATCTTTTGCATGCACAGATGAATAATTTCTATGAAACCATGAGTCAGATCCTTTCAGTGTGCATCCACTGTGGCATCAAGATGAAAATATCTCAACTTTTTGGAACGACTTTTGATACTTTGATACCAAAGGAGTAGATGAAACTGGTGCTTGTTGACCCTGAAAATACTCTGAACCTCCATCATGCAACAAAGGAGAGGATTCGCAGACATGGAAATCAGCATTGTGTGAACTCATTGAACAATGGTTTGACTGTTACAGAGATTTGAGGTGCAGTACCTCCCAGGACTGTGAAGACGGCAGCGAACGCGTTGAGGAGCTGACCGCAGCGTTGAGTGGAGGGAAACCAGGCGCTGATGCACAGCTGCACAGACAGCAGCGTGCAGCTGATCAACAGCAGGCCGACGTACATGAGCTCCAACGACAGCGACAGCCACATCATTGCTGCAGAGGGAGGAAGAGAAGAAGAAGGAGAAGAAGAAGAAGAAGAAGAAGGTGAGGTGATGTGGAAGAGCTGTGCCCACAGAAGTGGTAAATTAATCCACTAATACCTTTTTCCGATCCAGGAGTCAAAGTGTAAAACCCTCGACACTTCTCCTCTGCAAATCAAAAGACAAGATTGTCAAGGGTGGAATAAGCTCATTTGACGAGACAGCAGTCTAAGGACTAAATGTTATATTTATTTGCAATGGAACGGCTGAGGTGAAGACCTCAGCTGGTGGTGATATGTGAAAGATTGCAGTGATATTTAGCGATGCAGGGGCAGCATCATGAGAAAGGTCAGTGTTGTACATTTAAAAAAACACTGACTGTTTTCATTTTACTCATTACTTTCCACATTTAGGTTTTTTTTGTTTTCACCACAACATCATTTTTTTTTACTCCTAAGAGAAAGCCGGCAGCAGCAGCAGCAGCAGCAGCAGGAAAACAACAATCTGTTGTGCAGCCTGTTTAAGCTTCTTTGTGGCTTGTTTACCAGTGTGTTTACATGACAGCTGCAATAAACAAACGTATTTTGGCTCTGAATTACCGAGGTTGAGAAGGCTCCAGAAGCTGTGACATTCAAATGCTAGTGGAGCAAAACGAGAAAATAAATGGCAAAAAAACAACAAAAAGACACCCGTCAACAATAAGTAAACTCAACAAAAATATAAACTCACAAACTTGAAATGGTGAACAAAAATAGAACGTCATGACATTTGCTCTGATTCTCGATGCTTGATTTGTTTATGGAATGATTTGTTTTGCTCAAACCCAGTAGTCCAGTGTCACTTGGCCACTCCTATTGACGGTAATCTCAGATTGAGTATTTCAACTCATGGAGCATGGCAGAGTGGTGGTCAATATGTGTGACCACAGGACACAGACACTCCTTATTGTGTGGTCAATAAAAGGGCACACCAAAATGTGGACTTTTGTCACTTGTCAAATACGTCACAGATGTCACAAATCACGAGGGAGCGATGACTGTCGCTGTGCTCGTTCTGCAAACACTAATCTGTCAACGTCAGCACGCTTGTAGCTTAATCTACATCAGAAGGACTATTTTAACAAACACACCTTTAATATACTCTGCCCAAAAATTTTTGTCATGTCATTTTTTGTGATTTCATTTCATGGATGCTAACATTATTTTGAATTGAACAATTTTATAATATAGAGTACAGTTTTTCGTGAGTGATTCCCTTTATATCCCTGAAATGTATATATATATATATATATATAATTTTTTTTTTTTGAATGAGCAAAGACGAGGACGAGGATAATGGACGAAGCAGCAGCGCAGGCGTCTGAAAAGCACAGGGAGCTGAAGGACAGTGCAGCAGGTTGCTATGGAAGCAGGTCCAACTCCACACAACCTGACACACTGCTTCATTTAGTCGAGCCAGTATTAAAAAAAAATTTTTTAAACAACATTTTGTATTAAACTATTAGATTTTTTTTTGCAAGTAGCCGTATAATAAGCAAGATATTGTCGCATTTTGCGTACAATGATTCAACGTTAGTGTAAAACATTTTACAGTATTTGTCATTATCCACTATAAAATACAATCTCTTAGCAACTACATTTCTTTTTTTAGTCCCGTCACAAAAAAAGTGAGACATGATACCATTAATCACACAAGGTTAACTGGAGCATAGAAGTATAATGTTGTCTGAAGAACTTCAGTGTCATTTAGTGTCAATCCTTAAAATCAGCTGCATATGAGACGTTGAAACCCCAGCTGATGTTTGTGAATCCTATTAACCTTTCCTCTCTCTCTCTCTGGGTTCCTAATCCATAATTAAGTCCTGCTGTTGAAGTCTAAATCTCAGCGAGCTGTACACACACACACACGCACGCACACACACACACACACGGATAATAATCCTCTTTGGACTGAGAGCGTGTACGCACACACACACACACGTCTATGACCACAGTTCATATTAACAATTTCCTCCCCTCTCGTGACCTATGTTTCAGTTGTGTTGATCTCATGTCACCTTGGGTTCACCCTTCAGCACCTTTGTATAGTTATGTCACTGCTTCTGTTCTCAATGAGTCAGAAAAACAACAACAACAACAACAACAACAACAACAACAACAACAACAACACTGCAGGCCTCCCTCTGGTGAAAAACCTGTTAATCGTGCGTTTATCACTCGCGATCGCTTCAGGAATTTGTAATTTTCCAGCTCACGTTCACTCACGGTTTCACCTTTTATTGAACAACTGCAACTTAACGTAAAATATAAAAGCACACGATGTTGTCCACTGGGTGTAGGAATTAGCGACACCTAGTGGTGAGACTGTATAGGCCCTGGTATACTTGTGCGCCAGGGTTCCTGTAGTATCAGTGGTCAGATATCATCGCTATTATGGCTCATACATATTGTGATATACTGTAACTTTAGCCGTATTCATATTGAAATCAATAAAGCTAGAGCGTACCACTGTTGTGTATTGTACTGTATATTGTTTGTGTATGTTTTACCTGGATACAGATTGACGTTATGCTAGGCTAACAAGGTAAGCTATCGTTGCTAGCCTGCACGGGGATCTTGCTCACAATTTTTGGAGAATGGAAAATCTCCTCACTTCTTCAAACATCGCAGTAAGTTAGTTTTTTCTCCGCTCTCATCCTCAGTTTGCTTTCTTTTGGTTACTAGCTTAATGTTAGCGTGGTGCCAGGCTAGATGTTTGGTTAAATTACTTATGTGCTATTTTGCGAGGTTGACAGATCTTTTGGTTTCGCAAACAGTGAACATGAACATGTTTCTCTTTAAAAAAAAAAAAAAAAAAGTAAAATGAAACTTAAGGGACAGGAAATGACATCGACATCGATCAGCCACAATGGCTACTGTGAGCTAACAGCAGTTAGCATTTGGAAAAGCGATCATTTGCAGGCACATTGCCGTCATATATAACATGTATCCACTGGACAGATAAATCCTCTGAGGCTGGAAGTTTTGTGTAGAACTCTGTGCTGCACTGTGGAGCCAAGAATACTTGTGTGTTTTACGCACAACAATTCCAGGAATTTAGCGCATTGTGACGTCCCAAGAAGCGCGGAAGTCAACATCATGCATTTTATCTCCTGTACTTAGACTGAGGAGGACCACAAAAACATGACTGATATATTATATACACTTTACCGACTGATAGGACCTCCTGAGTCCCAAATATATGGATTTAAACGATTAAAAAGTTGATTTAGCATAATATGGGACCTTTAACTATAATGTTCTTCATATCCTTGTCTCTGATGAGCTGAGAATAATTGAGCGTATGTCCATCTCGCGAATGTAGAGTCTTAATATTGCGGGGTTAGGCATTACTGAGATCTGACATTACCTCGTTATGGCAAAAGGTAATGCATTATAGTAATTATTCAATATATTAGCAACATAATTGCTAACGGTTCGACGTATTTTCCTCGTCGTCTCTCACCCCACGTGTCCGTGTAGATGTTTTCCTCACAGGTGACGAAGAGGCCGGTGTGAAACGTCGGGAAGACGAATCGGTCGTCGCCCGTCTCCCAGGAGAACAGGATGCTGGAGGAGTTGGAGATGCCGGGCACGGGGATGCAGTTGCTGTGCTTGGTGGGCGAACAGAGCGGCTTGGGCACCTTTTGTTTACCCACGCACCAGTGGGAGGACATGAGGGCCAGGCCGCCCAGGAAGAGGGAGCCCACCGTCTGGAGGAAAGAGAGGCGAGGGGAACGCATCTGCTGCAGGAACGCCATCATCGGAAAAAAGAAAGGCTTTGGGTTTCTGGTGGAGGAGAAGGAGAGACTTTTAGAAATGTTCATTATATTACACCAGTGTCTTTCAAGATGTGTCCCTTCTCCAGCACACATGATTCAAATGTTCAGCTCGTCACACAAGCTCTACAAACGACCCATTTATTTAAATCAGGTGTGTTGGAGCAGGGCAACATCTAAAACATGGCAGGGCTAGTGTTCCCTGAGGACCAGGAGTGGGGGAAACACTGTACTGGAGGATACAAAATAACGTGCCACTGTTTCTGTATAATAACGACAACAGAATTCAGCAAAGGTCGTGTACTGCAGCGTCAAGTATATGAAATGTCAGGAGGATGAGTAACTTATGGTTTTCCCGTGTTAATCTACTTGACTTTGGCTACACCTACGCTCTCTGATGTCACTAAAAATACCAGCGGCTTGTTATTAGTTTCCAAGGAGAAGCAGCGATGATTAGTGAGACGTTTGAAGGAGAAATTGCAGAGGAGTCAGCCATTTACAGATTTTTTAAAAAAAGGCAGAAAAAGTGACAGAAAAGCAGCCACACTGGTGTTAATTGGGGGAAGAATGACAGACAGACAAATAAGAGGAGTCTTGAATGAATGGATAAATTAAAATAAATAAAAATAATAATAATAATACAAATAAAGAGCACTCACCCCCTCAGCTTCTTACTTCTCACTCTGCTCCCTCATCAAGTCAAGTGAGCTGAAGGTGAAAATAACATTGGAGTCCTGCACCTCTACAGTCTGTGTCACAAGGATTTTGGCCGTCGGTGTGCGATTGTCAGCCTTCATGATCCAACCCCTGAAACACAAGTGTGAGCACACACGCACGCACGCATGCACGCACGCATGCACGCACGCACGCACGCACGCACGCACACACACACACCCCTCCTTAATCCAATCCGTATAAATCCAAAACAAAATAAATCCGTTCCATCTGTTTTCATTTCCATTCCTACACTTCTTTTTTGATATCATCATCCCCTCTTCCTCCTCCTCCTCCTCCTCCTCCTCCTCCTCCTCCCTCACACAAAATCATCCAGTCGATGCCAACACAAATCTCTTTGTTTCAGTGTGTAAACGACACCCACTTGACCTTGACCTGGTGAATAATGGCGACAGGTGCACACGACTCTGTTACACCATGGAACGTCTGCAGCTCCATACATGCAGAGAGCGCTCGACCCTTGACCTCTGCGTTCAATTTAATAACTGCAACGCTTTTAAGTTTAAGTTTTTTTTTTATCACTTAAATAACTTTAACTGAAGTGTAATTAGGGCTAAATGACTTTGGGGGGGAAATATACAATAGCTATTACAATAGCACAATCAAACAATGTGATTTGCTTATTGCGTTATTTAAATTCAGTATGAAAATGATGTATTTGCGTATTTTAATTAGTTATTTTAATGCTAAAGACCATTATCACAAATCACTTTCCAACCATTTCTTCTGCTAGCCATTTTAAACTGCAATTTTTTCCCCCCACAGACGATAATAAAAAAAAAAAAGGCACCATCATGTATTTCCTGCACATTACAAAATAAAAGTAATACAACTCTTTTTGTGATACATTCTCATACATATACAGACAATACTGTATATAAAAAGCTTAATCTGGAAACTATTAATGGACTTCATGGCTCTGTGCCACAGACTTCATGCACTTACAGCGATTACCTCTCACGACTCCGCTCCGCTTTTTATTCCTCACTCTTTTTCGAATCACTTTATTAGAGCCGTACATCATTTTGAAGCAATTTAGTCGCGACTTTAGACGACATACTCGATGTAATAACCTTTCTGTACAAGTGTTTAATTATGCAGCGTTTCTTCATCCTGCTCCGGCACACCTGATTCTAACCATCCGCTCATTAGCCATTCACTTGAATCAGGTACAGGGGAAACATGTAAAACGTGGCATGGCAGTGGGTCAGCAGGATCGGGATTGAGAAATCCTGGCTTCATGGATGTACAGTATTTACAAATCTGCTGTTTTTGCACCAAATTGTACTTCAAGGATCGACTACATACAATCGTCTCTTTCCACCATCCTCACGCAGAAGTAGCCTCAGTTTACCCTACCAGTCAAAAGTTTGGGGTCACTCAGAAATATCCTTATTTTTGAAGGAAAAGTACTTTTTTTTCTGGTTTTTAACGGAATATGTACATAGGTGTACAACATTGCGCGAGTAAAGCGAGACGGCTGCAGAAGACGACACTCTCCTCAGAAGACGACACTCTCCTCCATCGCCGGTGTGCATCCAGGAAAAGGACATAGAGATGGTGACATCTTACAAATACCTGGGTGTTCACCTTAACAATAAACTGGACTGGTCTGATCATGCTGCTGCGCTCTACAGGAAGGGTCAGAGCAGACTCTACCTGTTGAGGAAACTAAGGTCTTTTGGAGTTCAGGGAGAACTCCTGAAGACCTTCTACGACTCAGTAGTGGCATCAGCCATTTTTTACGCAGTGGTCTGCTGGGGCAGTGGCATCACAGCCGCAGACAGGAAGAGGCTGGACAGGCTGATTAAGAAAGCCAGCTCTGTCCTTGGATGTCCCCTGGAACCAGTGGAGGTGGTGGGAGAGAGGAGAATGGCTACCAAGCTATCATCTCTGATGGACAACCTCTCCCACCCCCTGCAGAACACCATCGCAGCACTGGGCAGCTCCTTCAGTCACAGACTAAAACATCCAAAATGTCTGAAGGAGCGTTATCGCAGGTCGTTCCTCCCTGCAGCTGTTAGACTGTACAACAAGTACTGCTCTAAGTAGACCCCACACACACACACACACACACACACAAACACTACACTCTCCATGTGCAATATACTGTTAACTCTCATTGGTGTAATATACTGTATATATTTTTTCATAATGTAAATTTTTTTTTTTTTTTTTTTTGAAGTGCAATATATTGTCATTTTTCATTTTTTTTTTATACTGTAGTTTTCTCATCAGTGCAATATCCTTATCCTTATTTATTATCCTTATTTAATAGCTCAGCCTTGTTTCCTTACACTATAAATACCATGTGCATACTGTGTATATTCTGCAGACCGGTTGTAATGTACATTCTATTTTTAAACCTATTTTTATAGTCAGTGTTAATATCTTTATATATTGTACTTTATATATTCTATTTCTTTTTGGTAATGCATGTTTATTATTTATTATCCTTATCCTTACTGTCTTGCTGCTGAAACACTGTAAATTTCCCCACTGCGGGACGAATAAAGGACTTCTTATCTTATCTTATCTTAATTACAGTAGTTTGGAGTACAGCTGAAAACACAGAAGAAGAGCCAACAAAACGTTTCAGGGGTGAATTCTACTGCACAAAAAAACAGTTTTTCGGCACTGCTGGTGTATACACACAAATACTCCCTCTGTCAAGTCTGATAGTATTGCTGGACTGTTTTTAAGGAAAATCACTTTCAAAAAAAAAAATTATTAATATAGCATTAAATGAATCAGAAATACACTCTATACATTGTTAATGTGGTAAATGGTACGTAATATGTACAGTGTTCTAATGGTACATTGTGTTTGCTAATCGTGTTAGAAGGCTATTGGATGATTAGAAAACCCTTGAAAACCCTTGTGCAATGATGTTAGCACAGCTGAAAACAGTTTTGTTTGAAGGGCAAAATTATTATGTGGAAAAAAATTCATTATTCCTAATCTTGTCAATGTCTTGACTATATTTTCAATTCATTTTGCAACTCTTTTGATGAATAAAAGTGTGACTTACAATGGAAAAAACACACAAAAAAACCTATAGGTGACCCCAAACTTTTGACCGGTAGTGTAGAATCCCTGTCTTCGTTGCACCAAATCAAATCCTAAAATGAGTCACTTTTACATCTGAAAATAAGGACGTTATGTAAGACATTTAAACGTTCACTTTAAGAGAAATCAAAAATTACATTTGAATGATTTGTTAAGCTGCTCAGGATATTTAAAAGTCCACTTCTTGACAGTTTGACGTGTTTTTAAAAATGCGTACCGACAGAGACATCGAACCCTTGACCTGGTCCAATTTCTTTTAGAGTGAAGATAATGCAGAATGGTGTTAAACTGCACTCTATTCATAGTAAAAAGAGGACACGTGCATTTAAGAGATTGAACCTGCCTAACATGCACAAACTCCACTGACCACGAACATGAAAAAGGTTCTTTTTAAGAAGTCAAAAGAGTACAAAAAACGGTTTCAGAAATAAGAAAAAAGGGGAGCATCGTTGAAGCATTTTTGATGTGTATTCATAATTCATATACATATTGACAGGTTTCTAATACAGCATGGTTTTTGATAGTGTAACTTTTCTTCTCAGCTTTTTTTTAAGTTTTTTTTTTTACAAGAATAACAATAAAAAAAATGATAAAGACGACACCATGTATGACTCACTTTTTTTTGTTTGTTTGTTTGTTTAAATTTTATGGCAATGCTTCTTTTGAATGGATTTTCACATCTCCCGATCACACACACACACACACACACACACACACACACTCTCACGCTGCTGCTGCTGCTGTCACTTACAAATGGAACCATTCAAAAGTACTTGGTTAGAATCTTGCGCTCCACTGGCCAGTGCAGATGGCCGATCACAGACTCTTGTATCGACACTTTCTCTCCTGGGTTTTCAAGATCCCAAAAAAAAAAAAAAAAATCATCATCACTGTCTGAGGGACCGACAGTCAAATGCAACTTCCTATGCAGAACATTCACACTCGTGCACCCAGTACACGAAAACTCTTCAGCGTCCGCCTCTTTTCTCTACAGATAAAGACGGCAGACGCGCATTCGTCCATAGTGTTATCTCCTCTTCTTACAAGGCTGTCCTTCTCTTTGTACATTACAAACAATTTCTTTGTACTTGAAAAATAAGACCGTCCATCTGATTTTTCATGAATACTATACTGTACCGTAAAAATCCCCAAGTTGATGAAAAATAAGAACACTTTTCAAAAAGGACCAAAATGGAATCAAAGACTCAGATATTGGCTATTTCTTTTTTTTTTTTTTTCATTTTCTCTCTCACGCTCGCACATACAGACGCGCAACTTCGCACACATACACGTGACTTTTTGAAAAAAGGCAACAGATGTCCGTTCTCTTCAAGGCAATAATGTCTTTGTGGCAAACTCCACCCCGACAATCCAAACACTCTGGCTCCTTCCTCCCTCTCCAGAAATGGGAGAGGAAGAAAAAAAAAGAAAGAAGAAGAAATAATCCAATTCATGTGCTGGTTAACTCAAGTAAAATACATCCATTTCATTTTGATGAGTAAATACAAAAGGAGGATACAAAATAATAATAATAATAATAATAATGATGATGAGGATTAAAAGAATAATTGTGACCATCCTTATATCGTGAGATAAAATACTAGACGCGAGAGGATACAACGTTCTCGCCTCGTCTTTTCTGGACGAGCTTGCTCCCAATGTTATGCAGCTTCAAAGCGAACAAAAGAAAACCTGGAAAAACCTTTTTTTTTCTCTTGAATTAAAAAAAAAAAAAAAAGGTAAACAATAATAAAGACGATGATAAACAAGTGTTTAACACTTTGATGGCGTCGCAAGAAAATCAAAGTAAGCCCAGAGAGTTTGCTTCCTTTGTTGTTTTAACGTTCCTTTAGTTCCTCCATCAGTCATGACATCTCTTTTTATTCCACTTTGACCTTTGTAGTTGTTGTTTTTTTTGTATTATATTTTCTTGTAGCTCTTCCTGTGTTGCATGTTCATGTTTTTTCTTCTTTGTTTTTTTTGTTTGTTTTTAAGAGCAATTATTTTCTCCAAAAAAAAAAAAAAAAAAAAGGGAGTTAATTTTCCGCCATTGTCTTAAATGTAAATAATGCTGATTCCTGTGGAGAAATTGTACATTCCCTTTCGTTGTTCTCCATCACAGATGCCAGTCCTGTCCTTTACATGTACGGAGCCGCATCAGGATTCTCAGTCTTCCACTGTCCAAAATAGCCTTTGGCAAGAAACACAACAAAAACAGAGAAGCATCATCATCGACATCCACGTATAACAGTTTCTTCAGCAGAGAAACAATAATAATAGCTTTGACACACATCCACCGGAAACCTATGAAAGTTTAGCGTACTATTGTACCGAGACAAATTTGTACAAAGGGGGTCAAACAAAGTAGTGCTGGCGTTCTGACATTTTGATACGATAACCGTCTCTCTTGTTTCCGAAATCCGCAATTTTTTACTAATAAAATTGACTCTACGACTCAGCACTTCACTAGCGTCCACGGGAAATCACAACGACAACACGACCTACCGGCAGCCACTTGTGAACAGGGAAGGCAGGCAACTGCTTGGGGCCCCGAGCTGATAGGGGGCCCCCCGACACTCGGAGCCTGAGGGCTGTTTTTACTGAAATGTGCAGTGACCAGTCGCCTCCCCGTCCCCCTTAAAAAACAATGGGCCGATTTGCAATGACATCTCAGTAGGAAACCTCCCTAAAGGGGCCCCACCTCACTTTAACCTGTGTGAAGTTATCGTTCTGCAAGTTGGAAAATGAAGAGGATTATTTACAGTGTCATGCATATCTTTAAGTTTATATAGTTTTTTTTTTTTTTAAAAGCTTTTTACAGTATTTTATTGTTCTTTACAATTATATTTACACATACTTTTTAACTACAGGGTTTTTCCATGTTAATTCATTCATTTCGGGGGAAAATGTTTTTGTTGGTGTCAGATTATTTATAACATAATGGTGATGAACACTGGTTGGAAGGGGCCCCTGGGAATTTTTGCTTGGGGCCCCTATAGACTGTAGAAATGCCTCTGAGCCTACCCTGTATCTAAATTACTCATCTGTGACATTTAAGGGAAAGGCTAAACGACATGTACTGAAAACTCTGCAGGACACCCACTGTAATCTGCTGTAATCTTAATTAAACTGAATCAAAAAATCAGCCACATGGCAACACATTACTGTCCATTTTCTGCAACCAAATAATGATGGAGAACGTTGTTTTCTATATTCAAATATATTTCTGGTCACTGAACAAGCTGGCATTACATTCAGGCTACCATTTAATGAGGAAAGTGATGTTTTTCCAGTCCAGAATTTAGTATGTGTGGGACAGAGAAGAATATAATAAACAACAAAATTAAATGCACAGTATGTCATTTCAGCCACTTGGGGTCCCGCAATGAAAACAATAACTAGTTTGAGGACGTTGGGAAGCAGCATGGCATCATGGGAACTGCTGATTTGTCTGGGTTTCCTGTGTGTTTGCGCTTTAGCAATTAGGCTGTTGTGATGAGTGACAAATAGAAAACAGTGAGATAAAAACAAAAACAGCACACTGGCTAACTAGTAGCACCAAATATTAGCCTCGGGTGTTATAGCAGAGACAGCAAAGTGGATGAAATGAATATAAATACACAGTTCTATTCTCTTGTACACAAAACAAACTGTATAGCGGTTGTCTTGTTGTCTTAATTGAATAAAGTGCTATTCCAATCCACACAAAAAGAACATACACAAAAGAAAAGTACAGCTGAGTGTAAACTTACAGCTCCCAGACTCCTGCATCTGTTCCTCCTCTTCATGTCTCTCAGCCTCTCTCTGACTGCTCCAGGTACACTGACTTGGCTGTCCGGATGCTCTGGGTAGACTGTGACAGAGAATATTGCCGGGGTTTACTAAGCCGCGTTTGATTAGGTGGTGAAAACAAAACAAAAAGTCGCACCAAATTTTTGAAAAAAGAAACAATACGGAAACGAACCTCTCCTTCTTTACCTTGTGCTTCGGACACCGCAGTGAGAAGTTGTCTTCATTCAGAGAGCAATCTGAGGGAAAGAAAGAAACTCTAAACACTGCACACTCACACAGACTCACACCAGTAGTGTCTGTAGTTAATGCATGCGCTCACCTGCTTCCATAGCACACATGTAGTGATATCGAAGTGTGCAGCCTTTACTGTAACAGCCCAGCGTTGAGCCGACCACCTCACAGTACGAGCAGCTCTGAGTCAGAATGAGAGAGAAGAAGAAATCAATACGTCTTAGAAACTGTATGACAGGGTGAAGGAGAGCTGAGGGCCTCGGAAAATCATAATCAATTAACTCTTTATTTTAAACCACTGTCAGACACAAGCTGCATTTCAAGCTATTAAATCAAGAGCAGAAAATGAGAAGCTGTAAATCTAAACACTCACTGTTTCCCTGGCGCCATCTAGTGCCTCCTGGAGGCCGTACAGCCTCCCGTTGACGAGGTACACCCCACTGGTCCACACGATGCATCCTTCGTGGACCCACAGCTCCTCTGGGTCCAGGGGCATCTGCGGAAGCTGAGCGAGTTGTGCCAAGGGTCCCAGAGAGTCCAGGGCCGGAGGAGGGGGCTGGAAGGGCAGCGACGCTTTGCTGTTGGACGGCACCATCCTGGGAGAATCCTCGCTGGATTTGTGTCTCCTCTTGAAGCGGGGATGCGAGGTCAGCTTTCTGTGTTGAGGTCGTTGTTGAGCTTCGTCTGTGGGCGTCTGCAGCTGCTTCTGCAGCTCCTGCTGGTCAGTCTCGTGGTCCGGCTCTCTCTTGAGCTCAGGAATGGGTCGTATATCTAGATTCATGTCCCAGGTAAGAGACGTTGCTTTACTGGTGGTGGTGGTCGCAATGGAGGAGAAGGAGGAGGAGGAGGAGGAGGAAGAGGAGGTGGTGTGACTGAGATGGCCAGCCACATGCATCATTAAATACTCTCTTCCACTTGGGGAAGCTGTTCGAAGTGGAGTGCTCAGCGATGTCGTGTTTGAATCGAGGCTGACTGCATAGTCGCTCTCGGTTGAAGGCTTGTTAAATTGAACCTCTTGAGGTTGTGAATCTTGGACAGAGCTCAGAGCGTTTGAGTTGGCGTCTGAATTTGGTCCCGTTTTAATTGCGCCTGTGGGTGCTTGACACTGTCTGACCTGAGGCTGATTCTTGGGGAGCTTTGCCGCATATTCAGCGGGATAGAAAGGTCCGTAGAGATCTCCAAGGTGTTTGTAATTTGCCCATTTCTGACAGAGGCAACAAAGCAGGCGGCCAGAGTGATTGGTCTCTGTGATCACAGGCCCCGAAACAACATAGCCGGATGAAGGAAGTGCTTTTCCTGACTCAAGTGTAGTTTCCACCTCATCGGAGTTCCTTTGCTCAGATTCTCTGTCTCTCCTTGATAACTGAGAGGAAAAAGCTGAGGTCAGGAGAGAATCAATTCCACTTGCGCCTGCTGCTTTCCCCCCGACTGCACTACGCTCTCCTTTCATTTTCTCCTCTTCAGCATTTACAATGGTGCACACTGCTCCAATCTCTGGTACTTTTTTTTCCACATGTATGTGGGGAACAAACAAGCCTTTTCTACTTGGATCCAAGAAAGCTCTGTTTGGGCGCAGACTGCTACCTCCCGCCAACGGTGTATCTGGGTCGTCTTTAGCCACTGATATTGCTGCTGCTGTTGTGCCTCTTCTTCTACGTCTCTGACGCCCTCTCGCTTCTAGTGGCTCATCTTCATCTTTGACACCTCTGCGCCTCCGCCGTATAGGTTTGACCTCAGTCTCTGGCTGCGTGTCCTCACTCTCAACGTCCACTTTGACAACCTGGGTTAAAATGGGTGGAGCCAGCAGGGGAGGGTCTTTATCATCCATCAGTGGAGTTACTGAAGGTGTTGGTGAGTTGCTGGTAGAATGCACCATCTGTGGAGTTGGAGCAGTGGCTGGAGTGGGTGTGGCTGGACTAACACCCATAGAAGTCGTGTTCTGTGTCTGGACTTGAGTCTGGGTCGGAGACTGTGTCTGGGATTGGCTCTGGGCCCGTTTTTGTTTATTCACGCTCCCTACAGGCCTGCCCTTTTTCTTACCAGATGGGAAATAGCCTTTAGGCACAAGATCAGAGGATTTTAAATCTTGTGGAGACAGACTGGACCTTCCAGAGGACATCTGGTGTCTGTTCAGCATGTGTCCTTGAGTCTGGCTATGGTGGGGTGGAGTGGTTCCATAGTAGTCGCTACCAGGATAGTCCTCGAATCCCATGCCAGATTCTTGAAGTTTCTGTCGGAGAAGGTTAGCAGCAGACTGCTCTCCCCGTCTTGTCTCGAGCTGCTGATAAGTGTTGGTGAAATGCTGAATATCTGACAAGGCTGAAGAGGACGGAGGAGGGGAACCCTGGACTGGGCGAGGAACAGGAGGAGGTGGTGGTAAAGGTCCGAGTAAAGCAAAGTCCTCCTTGTCATCAGATGCAGATGCCACAGCGGCACCTAATCCAAAGTCAAAATCTTGTTTGTGGGTTTGAGATGTCTGAAGGGGATCACATGGGTAAGCAGACGGAGGTAAAGGTCCAGTCTCATCAACTCCTCTGAAGGGAATCATGCTGCTCAATGAATGACTGTCATCCATGTAACCATCACTCCCTCCTGCAACTCGGGGGAAATGTGCAAGGTCTTGGTCCTGTGAATCATTAAAAGTTGGTATTTCTGGGTGAGAGAAACCAGAGTAACTATTTGAATCATCGTCAGCATGACCTGGTGGCTTTTTATTATTTGGGGTGATTTTCTGCACGATCGCCTCCAGTTTCAAGCCTCGCCCTTTCCTGGGAGCCAAAACCTTGGAATTACCACTTGATGGAGATAAAGCTTGTGAATATGCGTTTTCTCCATGCATGGGGGAAGACAGCCTGGGACAGGGAATATCTGAACTGGTAGAGTCCTCTTCACTGTGATGGCTGATGTCAGTCTGAGCCCCAGGGGAGTGATGGGAGTTTGTGGCAGCCCTTTGCTGAGATGCATCCTGCAGCTGCCTTTTGGCGGGAATAGGGGAGATAAAAGAACGAACTCTCCTCCTCAGTATTAGTGGATTTGTGTCTCCAGAACCTCCTGCTTTTGTCTGACGCACCTGTGGCACAGTAGAGTTCATGTCAGCTGGAGGCTTGATGGAACTGGTTGTGGGAGGAGGGCGGGGATGTTTGGTTTCCTCTGTGGATCCTCGGGCACCCTCAGGTTCAGCAGCATTTTGGCCTTGAATCATCTGTGAGGGAGCAGGGCCTACTGGAGCTACTGGGGCAGGAGGAGGGGGAGGTGGTGGGGGCTGTGTTCTGAAGTAGGAGTCTCCTTCCATTATTCTTGGAGCTTCTCTGCCTGGGTGCGTCGACTCCCACATTTTCATATCAAAGTAAGGGCTTTGATGATGCAGCGATGTTTTGGTTGAATGCTGTTCACCGGGCATTTCAGTTTGGGAGATCATCCTCTGTCTCTGCTCTGATGGGTTGGCCTTGTGTCTTCCTGGAGAGATGGGCTGCATCATCATGTCCTTCGATGGCCTGTTCATTGCTTTCACCCAGTCGCTCATCTCATGCGAGTGATGAGGGAGACCACGAGGGTGAGGATACATTTGAAGCTTATTTGCGGCTTGAGCCTGGTGGGACATGTTGTGGTATGGATGGTGAGGGGGGAAATGGGGGCTACTGCGTGGCATTATGTTACCATCTCTTGTATCTCCATATCGATATCCAGGAAAACTGCTGCCACTGCCAGTTGATAAATCAACAGTGTGAAGATAGGACTGGTGCCTTGAAGGTGAAGATAAAGGATTAGAGCTCATAGGATGAGAAGACAAGGGGGGCATGTCCACATTTCCTCGCCTATAGGGGTCAGCGTTCATTACAACAGACGGATGAACGGACCTGGGATGATATTCCATATCGACGTCGTTAGCTCCACCACTGCCATGATGATCAGTTTGTGAATTTACATCTTGGTCGATCTCTTTTGATATCATTTCCATTTTCACTTGTTTCTCTCCTGTATCTTTTTTACTCAGATCACTGGCTGCTGTTGGAGAGGAAAATGGCTGTTGAATCACGGAGGCGCCACTCTGACTTTTTTCCCGCTCTCTCTCTCTGTCGCACTCTCGGTCCCTTTCTGGTGTGCTGCGTCGGTTTGGCGATACATCACAGATGACAGAGCGTCGCTCTGATGGGGCTAATATAGAGGCTGATGGTTTTTGAGTCTCAGTTTGACCAGTGCTACCTGTGAGCGGCTCTGGCTCTTGCAAAAGCAGCTGCTGAACAGCAGACGATGGAGTAGACGCACTAGATAAAACTTTTCTCTGTGGCAGAGTATAGTCGGCTAAGTTTATATGTTTGGTTGGGGGTTGCTGAGACTCCGTAGCCTGTGGTAAATGACTCTGGGACACAGCCAAGTCAGGTTTGTCAGCATTTGATACTTCCGACTTAACTGAAGCCTGAGGTTCTGTGGTGACAAAATCAGGCTCACTTCCATGTCTCAGGTTTGGATGCGAGGGCTTTGCAGAGCTGCCCATTTGGGCAGAATGACCTGAAGCTTCAATTAATCCACTTTGCATCCTCATATTCTCAGGCATGCCATATGGGTGTCTGGTTTGAAACTGTTGTTGGACTTGGAGATGAGTAGGAAAGGCCTGCTCTGGTCTGCTATAACGTCTATCTAAATTATAACCTTGAAGAACCTCTTGTAACAGACTGGGAAACTGTTGCATCTGTGAGTTGTCCTCATGAACTTTACCCCCTGCCCCTTGCCCTCTCTTTACCAACGCCTCTGCTACGGAACCAATGTCTTTTGGATTCACTGGGCCATAAGCTGTTTGTGACTGTTGATATCCCAAGTATCTGGAATTTGATTCCATTACAGTCGCAGCACCAGTCCTCCCCCTCTTCTTCATTGACAAATCTGAGCCATATGTTGATTCTGGGTAGCCATATTTATGCGGTCCAGACTGAGGAGGATTTTGAGGCCGTCCAAAGTTTGATTTCTGGTGGTGGGAGGAATACAGACTCAAATCTATTCCTTCCTCTCCATTATGACTGTTTGACTCTCTCAAATAAGAGTGTGACTGTTTCTCTTCATTAACGTTGTCTTGAGGGTGCTTGCCTTTTTCAGCATGACTCCCCTCAGATCGAGCTGAAACAATGACGCCAACACCACTTGCAGTTAGCTGTTCTTCAGAGGCATGCTTTTCCTCCCTCTCATTATTGTGTAATCTAGATGAAGTGAGCAACTTATTTTCTTTCTCCTGACAATTTTGAGTATTGACCTCTGTATCTTGCCGCATTCGGCTTCTGCCTTTCTCTGGTTTTCCAACAGGGCACTCACTTTCATTTTTGATGACTTCGTTTTTAACCTCCGTTGCCATCCTGTGGCCACCTCTGTTGTCGTTATACGTTAACCCAGGCTCGGGGAAACGGTTTGGCTGGAGAGGCGGAACACTGGAGGAGGTGGATGAAGGGGATGATGAAACTGCTGGAGTTGAATGTGAAATGGGTCCAGCCTCTGATGACTGACATCCAAAGGACGGAGACGATAAAGAACAAGGATCATGAGCTGCGTTTGTTTTTGCTTCGGAAACACTTGGTTCTTTTGATAGTGCGCCCGTGTTGGCTGTTTTCACACTGGATGCTTGTTCAGCGTGAGGTTGGGTTTGACTGTGGTGATAACCAGCTCCTTCAGATCCACTGCTTGCACCACTTATCTGCCTCACTCTGCCGTGTTCCCCCTCAGAAAACTGTTCCTCACGCTCCATCTTGGTACCCAACGATCCTCCAACTGACACCAAGGTGGAGTCCTCATCGGCACCGGCATCTAAGCTGGCACCATCAGCACTCCCCACTGCACTTCCATCTTTGACTGTGCTCGTACTCGAGGCTGCACTTGCATTTCGACTCCGTGGCTGTGAAACGGACATGCCATGTATTGCCTGTTGCATCAGCGCACCATCTTTTTTCTTCTGCGAAAGCACTGTGTCCGTGAGGAGCATATGCTGAATTGTGTTTGGTAAATTGGCTACTTGTGAGCTCAAGGCATTGAGACTATTCAGGCCTGCATCATGGATTTTATCAAGAGGAGAAGATGTATAAACGTCTTCTCGGGTTCCCATTCCTGCACCTAGACCCATTTTGTTGCGGCCTGTCGGAAGGAGACTGCTCCCTCCTACTGAATTCATGCTGTGAGCTTTATGACTGCCACTGCTTCCACAACTACTTATGCTGCTATTCGAGTTGGGTGTGGGACTTAACTGAGGCATCGTCTGCAGTAATCTGCCATGACCATGGCTGCTACGGGGGTTTGATGTCGGAGGATTTGAAGGACCATGACCTGAGGGGTTTCCATGTGCCTCTGGAACACTCATCAAAGGGGACGGTGAGGAGCTACAGCTGGGAGAATGCACTGCTGAGGCAGCTGGAGATGGGTTTGAGATTGGGCTAAAGTTTTGGTTGATTTGGGTTTGTTGAGCATTGGGGTGCATTGGGGATTTGGCTATTTCTTGAGAGGCTGCTTGAGGTATACTTTGATTGGAGGCTTGATGATGTTTAGTGTACAGAGACCCTGGAGAAGGGCCCTGGTGCTGCATCTTGAGAGAATTGTCATAACCTACCCCTAAATTGTGCTGTGAGTTGCGGTGCTGTAGTGTGGCCTGTTTATGAAGAGAATGTGTCTGTGGGGAATATCCAGGATAATTTGAAGCATGGTAACTCTGTTGTACATTCTCCATTGGCCCCACATTGTTAGCAGCAAGTGAACTGGAGACAGAGTTTGAACTGGAGTTGAGACTGGGAGAACTGTTGACTTTGGATTCGAATCCAGTGCTAGCTGCCCCATCAAGATATCTCTGTGGTGGGGGGCTGTACATTCCTGATGCCCCCGAGGATGCTCCACTCTGTGGGGAGTAGTGTGGGTACGGTAGGGTCATTCTGTGCCCGGAGTGGGGATAGGTCCTATGCTGCTGACCATGGTGGACAGTTGGGAAGTTTTGCCCATGCTGACGATGCTGCATTTGAGAACCTGGCACTGACTGCATTGCAGGGTTCTGACTCATGTTGTACTGATGAGTAGGTGAAAAGGCTCCAGCACCAGCACCTCCACCTGAAACACTACCAGAACCATACTCTACTGGATATGGAGACATCAGGCCAGATGATGGCGCAGAGCCAGATCCAGCATGGCGGTAGTGGTGAGGTATATGTCCATCAATATTGGGGTACCCAAAGCCAGCCCCGTAAGCCATACCTCCCCTTCTGTGCCTGTCCTTTCCACCCATTGAAAAATAATAATCCACAGCGTCCTTTCTGTAGGGGTTGTTGCTATTACCACTGTGAATGTTACCCTGTGTTGGTGGTGCCTCTATGGGTCCTCTGTTTCTCGCAGTGTAAGAAAGCATGTGGCTGGCTTGACTGGGGTGGTGGTGGCCTCTGTGCAGACTCTGTTGTTGCATCCCTGCATAATCATCCGTTATCCGTGGGGAGATCTGGGGGTCTGCTGGCTGAGGGGGATATGGAGCCCCCCCTCCGCCCCTCCCACTGAACCCATGGGGTAGAGATGTGGGAGCTGGACTGTTAGGAAAATTCTGCATTTTTTCCCCCAAAGTCTGTATTAAAAAGTGAAATTTCTGTCAAAGAAATTGTCTAAATCAGGGAATGTTTCTGATCAGGAGCTGGAAGGCTTATGGCAGTAACCATAAATGAAAAAGAGAGTCTATGACCTGGCAGTAAAACAAGAAAATGCTTTTGAGATCCTCAAAAGAGCTACAGCAGATATTACAGATGTTGTAATCATGCTTTTGTAGCAGAACGTTGAACAGATAATGCTTTTTTTTCCTCCTCAATATATAAAAAGGCCAAATGGCACAACTCGGTGTGATGGTTGTTTTCACTTAAAAATGTTTGCTTATAGATGGGTCTCAAAAAAACAAAATTAGTAAAAGAATAAGTAGCGAAGCGAGTTCCTACTGCAGATATGTAGAAAATTAGAAGTGTGAAGTCATCCCACAAAGCTAAAGCGGTTTGGCACTGAGCAGGCACACCACCATACGAGATGCTCAACACAGCAAATGTCTTTACACGTGTATGCTCTGCTGTAATAGCAGCTCAAGCAAGCACATCTATGCTTGGATTAAAAAGACTAATAATCCAATAGCATTTTGAACAACAACAACAAAAAAAATAAAAAATCTCAAAACCATTGAGACTGTGTTCCGTCACAGTAGTCCTTCACTTCCTCAAAATGTTTGACCTGACTCACACCTCTGTGAGGCAAAAACTGCATAAACAGAATCAAGAGGGCTGAACACAGCCCCTTACTTAACACTCCCGGAGGCAAACACTCCATTGATATTCTCATTACTTGTGGATGCTAAGTGTAATGCTTTTAGAGACGTCCTCTTTCTTGTTCATTCCTTTTTCAAATGCTGCTTTCTTTCAGCTGCTGCTGCATGCATTCATTTGGACTGCAGAGGTCTTTGGTCCCCGTTTAAATAATTGTTCTTTTCTCAAGTCGCCATTCAGATTCTTCTTGGTGCTCTCCTGTGTTGAATCTTCAGCACACAGCCATCTTATCTTGGTTTTTTGCTGTAAACCATAATTTAATTCTACCTAGTTCCATGGCAACAATTTTCTTAAAGGAGGGTAATCCATTTATTCCACTTCAAGTTCAGTCCGTTCAAGCTCCAATTCTCTGCTTCTTCTCAGTATTTCCATGTGGATCGGTTCGTTTTCCAGGATTTCCTGACCAGATGACTTGAAACTCTGCAAACACAAAGGATAAATCAAAAGGGTTAGCATCAAATAATGAAAGAGCAACATTTGTTGACTACCTCCTGTGCCAAAGTTCCTTCTGTCGTAATTAAATACAAAAAAAACGAGCGGTCACATAATACTCCTCAAATTCATTCTGGGCTGAAGACAGTTTGATATTTAATCATTCAGGTTGCTCTTTATTCGTCAATTTAATTCAGTTTTGTGGTAAATGTGAAACAATTACCAAATGCAGGCTCAAACTATATTGATGAAATTAGATCTGAGCCTTTGCTTTCATTTCAAAACTGCTGAAGCTGCACTCGTGGCAAAAAGAAAAACAACAAGGATCACCAATTACATCTGTATTTACAATTCAGTGGATCGTCTCATATAATGCACCAAAAGATAATTCCACAGGTCTATCACAAATAGATAACCCTACAGTCATGTTAACATTCCTTGTGGCACATACGATCCACTCGGCACTCCTCAGTTCACTGTGTAAAAGGCTGGTAGCGTCATCTCGACACTCCTGTTTTAATATGCACTGAGGGTACAGCCTTTACTGTGGCTGGCGCTTTTACATGCCTAAGCTGTCTCTGCTGGCAGATAACAAACAGAGCTGATGGAGAGAAAAGTGGGTTGGCAACAGCACAACATTAACAACAAAGCAGCATGAGACAAAGTCACAGACACATGTAAACAAACAGAACTGTGGAGCCAAGACAGAGGCCCTGCATCTCCCACGTCTTTACAAGGACACTAAACGCCTTCAACTGTCGGGGTGTTTAACTCGTTTTAACGGCCTTTAATTATTAGGGGTTGAAACTTAAAAAGGGATGATGCCACGTTTATGGGGTCAGAACACATCGTTACCACGTGTGACACACGGTTCTATTGTTTGTTTCAAATACACTGTAAAACGGTTAATTAGCCAACAAATTAGAGCGACTTTACGCGCAAGCGTAGACTCAACCTGAGCCTCGTGGCTTAGAATTCTGGCAATCCGTTCAATTTTGTTATTTATAATTAATCCTGATCGGTTTTCACTGTGCAGGCAAATCCCTATTTTTTTTTTTTGCTCAAATTAAATCAAGCAATCTGAATTACAAGTGAGCAAATTGGTTTTCTGTGTCCACACATTACAAACCAATGTGCATGGGTTGCTTTGGCAACAACATAGGCATGGCTACATTAGTGGTGCAGCTTTCAAACATTAACGCAAGAAAAATGGAGGTGCATCATCTCACTCTCCAAACACAAAAGTGCCCTGTAGAGTCCCAGTGCAGAAGAACAACAACATATATTATATATATATTGCAACCAGCTTTGCTTTGCTGTGCTCTGCAGCACCGGTTTGACATTGTCATGTGTCACATGAGGAGTGACGCAAAAGACGATTTGAGCAGCCTTTTTGAGCAGCCACGGTGTTTCATAGTGAGACTTAGCTGTGGAAATCTGATTTAAATCACCTCCTCCAAATGTGGTTTGAATCTGATTTGGAGAAAATCTTGTTTTTGCTGCCCAGACTTTCAAAAGCCAATGTCAATAACAAGCTGACATGCAAAAAAAGGGAGTAAATAAATAAATAAATAATAATAATAATAATAATAAAGGTCAGTGAACTTTGTCTCTAACAGTTAGCCAAACTGTTATTAGTGATCATTAACTGTGTTTGTGCATCATTGACGTGATGGAGGAACTCTGCAAACCGCATTATCACACACAGATCTGTGTCACAGTGTCACACTGAAGGGTCAAATCAGCAAACACTGCACTGATGCCGAACATAAAGTTAGGAGGAGAGTATTCATCTCCATCCGCTGATTAATCCATAATCTGATTACTAATTAATCACAGCAGCTCACTGTGCACGAACCACGCAGCAGCAGCAGCATCAGCAGCAGCATTAACAATACACACAACAGTGCAGCAGCATTAATGAAATCTGACTCGATGCAGTCTGTCTGAGAGTCAATCAGCTGCACGGCTGCCTAATTGATTGGCGCATATACGCAACGTTTTATCCGATAATGATAAAAACGCACGCTGCGTTTCATTTGTCTAACCGTGTCACACTGTCATTAACACAACACTGGCTTCTGTACAATAGCTTTAGCGGCTACGTTAGCCAATAGCGAGGTATACGCATTACAGTTAGCCCTGGAGAGCTGCATGTCTTAGCTCTGGCAGCGTTAGCGCTAGCAAGAATACCTCACACTGCAAATTGAATGTGCCAGCTAGTAGTTGCATGTGTTGGCAGCTAGCTAAGCTAAGAACGCCAGTTAGCATTTTTTTTTAAAAAGCAAGCCAGCTTATTTGCAGGAACAACACGGGTTCGAGGACGTGAATGAGGCGACAGCTCGGGCTAAAGACACGGAGCAGCGGCTAGCTACAAAAGAGAGGTGATTAGGTGCAGATGTTTCCCCCCCTCATACACAGCCAAAAAGGACTCTCGGTTAATGGGATAGCTAGCATAAATAACGCACACACTAGACACACTCTGCATCGGACGATTATCGTTACGCAGAACTGACATTTTCCCTCGAACACACGCAGCAAATGTTTGCCAGCGAGAGCCGAGCAAGACAGATCGGAGACAGATGGGGCTAGCTAACAACACTGGTGTGTGTGCATACCTGAAAACGGCAGCGATACAAGGCCCCTCGAAGAGTGAAAGGCTGTTTTGTGACAATCCCGCTGCTGTGGCAGGAAACCCCAGGCTCGAGTCGACTGCTCCGCCGCCTTCTCCCTCACCCAGCTTTGAGTCCAGACAACCCCGACCAGCGGCGGCGAAGTCGGGGGGCCGTCACGACACTCAGATCCCGGGCCTTTCTTCCGATGCCCCCCTCTTTTCTTTTGTCCTCACCTCCAAAAATGATGAGAGCGGAGCACAATCGGGGAGCCTGTGGGTCCCGTCGGCAGTGAGGTCCATACACCCCCGCCCCCTCCGCTCTCCTCCGTCCCCCCCTCTCTCCCTTTCTCTCTCTCTCTCTCTCCCCCTCTTTCACACACAGCTGAGGTGATTCCTCCACCTTTCTCCAACTAAAATTACACGCATCTCCACGATCACGCGAAGACCTCGGGCGTCACTTTCCGTTACTAAATTGCATTTGCATGTCTTCATCAGGAGCTCGACCTCTTCGTTTTCCTGTTAGACTACTGTGTGTGTGTGTGTGTGTGTGTGTGTGTGTTTTTCTTGCAACAGAAAGACCGCCTTGAAAATGCATACACACTCATATTCCTGCACCCCCTCCCTCATCTCTCTCCATCACATCCCGCCATCTCCCCTCCCTCTCTGCTGAAGCTTTTGCTATTTCACAGATTTTTTTTAATTCACCTATATTTCACCCCCCCCAAAAAAAAATCCAACATAGACTAAAATAAAAAAATAAAAAAATATTATTATTATTATTTATTTTTTTTTTAATGTCTTAGTGTTTGGTGGACACATCTCCTTTGTTCTTATTTAATCTGAAGAGAAAGTGACTAAGAGCAGCCTGGATGGAGGGTATAGGCAATATGGACAGGAGGCAAGGCTGAAAAGGCAATTTTAGCTTATGGCAGAAATGAATGAGTCCAGCAAAGATAAAGGGCAATTTGAGACTAAATAGTTGTTACGGCATCAGAGGAAGATTGTAGTGAAATGCTGAAATCCACACACGAGAGGCCACCGAAACCATTCCACTAATACGCAGCCGCTGGTTAATGTTTGACACGCCGCGCTCGCAAAACATCATCATGACCACGACAACAATAGACGTGCTACAAACGCAATCCTTTTCCCATTAAAACGTATTGTGTTCATCTGATGCTAAAGCTTATCTGCGTTCACACGGGGGGCCAGGGAATGCGGCGCAGGCCCACTCCCACTCTCCTATCATCGTAATGATGTGCCCTATGCCCCCCCATCCATGGAGCTGCACTTTTAATGCACTGCAGTGTGTCACACACACACACACACTGTGTCAGCAAACAAGCACACACACACACACACATCTGTATGCAATCTCTTACTTTAGCTGTCAATCACGAGAGTAAAATCGCTCTCAGTCTCCAAACAACAGTTCAATACATTTCATTCCTGAGCAGATACGTCTATTTCTATCATAGTTGCCATAGCAACTGCATCACAGAGCCTTAACTGTGGATAATTTTTAGGCTACGTGTCTACACTTGCTTTTTCATGTGTAATTTCATACCCGACAATCTCGTGCGCGCGTGTGTGTGTGTGTGTGTGTGTGTGTGTCGCTGTAAAAACCTTGCAGTGCGCAAGCGGTTGTGTACCTGTTATTGCGGGGCCAAGTAGAAGTGAAAGAGCTGAGAGGTGAGATAAAAGGCAATGATACTGTGGGGCCAGCAAGTCAGCCAGCCAGGCTTGTCCAATCAACAGGAACGCCTGCTGGGATACACACACACACAGACTGCTCTCTATCACAGACAAGGTCACAAAATCTTCTACAGACGAAGCTCAAAGTCCACAGCTGTTCATAGAGAGAGAGAGAGAGCGGCCCCTGGTTTTCCAACGCAAGCAATGTCCTCCACGACATGCACACAATCCATTATAGACCCACGCACACAATCAAGCAGCCACCGGCTCCTGTTGTGATTCCAATTAGCACTTCCTTTACCTTCACGAACATGTAGCATCTGATTGCACAGTTTGCGTCTATTTATCTTTTCTTCTCAGTCAGAATAAAGCAGTTAAATGTATGCAAATCAAAAACGCAATGTGAATTATATTGTATTATTCTAGCTCCCATACGTCTCTGTAGGCTACTGTACTAAAAAAATACACATCCTTACATCCTTGAATGAACGACTTTATATAAAAAACACGTTCATATTTACCGAGACGAAAAATAATGTGCGAGGAGAGCACAGTGCGTCTTTATTTTGACACGTCTACCTCTCCAGATCTCTGAGAACGTGTCTGCACTCGGCGCTGAGAGTGGATAAGTAAGCTCTCTCCATGTGTCCTTGACATGCCACGACTAAAGAGGACATTTTGCACCAGTACAAACATTTACATTGAATTCATTGGTAACGTGTTGAATATGCCTGCAGTGGGCGAGCGGATTCTTATTTTTTTTTAAAAGGTCCGAGACAGTGATGGCGCTATATATATATATATATATATATGTGTGTGTGTGTGTGTCACTCAGGCAAAAGAATGGGCAATTAAAACTCCCATGGATCATGGAACATTGTTTTATAACCTGAGTGCACTGACAGTGAAAGGCCTGGATAAGAGGCAGCGATGTGTTCCCGCTGCTCTCCACGGATACAATCCATTCTTAAGAGTGGTTTTAATGTGAAGGTGTGAGGGCTGGAGGACTTGTTATATCACTGATGATGCCTGTGAATATATATAAAATAGAAAAAGCTGTAATAAATCCATTCTGAGAGCTGATGGCTGGATAACATTTTTAAGAAAGAATGTGGCATTTAAAGGTGGAATAACGATAATAAAAAAAATCTATTTTATTGAGCCATAAAAGGACCGTGTTATGTCCTGAGACATTGAGGGAACATGATGACAACGGTGCAGTCAAACAGTATGTTTTAGTCCAACATAACCAGGCTGCAGCTATAAAAAGCCTCAGTATCCCTCTCAAAAATGTCTCAACCAGAGGACAGAGGATAGATACGCTAGTGTGGGTGAGTTTCTCCTGGACAGAGAGGTATATTTAACCTATATAATTTACCTATATAGGTTAAATAAAGGGACCTAAACCTATATAAAGTTTGTACGGTCCATCATGCAGCAGACACACGCTCACTTTCATTCCCAGTCTGTTGCTTTTTACAGTAATCCCAACATTCTGTTGTCGGTACATTGTGTTTTTCCATGAAAATACTTAACTATGTTTTAATTATGGCTAAATCTATAGTTAGGTGGCCATAGGGGGCGTTACAGCAGTCTGTGCTTATTTCTTCAGTTCATTGAGTCCCTTTTGAACACATTCAATTCTATTTTATTCATATAGCCCAAGATCTGACATTTGCCATGAAGGGTTTTACAGTCTGTACATCAAGTGACTCAGTCTATCCTTAGACCCTCTGTCCTTAGACTCTCTGTCCTTAGACCCTCTGTCCTTAGACTCTCTGTCCTTAGACCCTCTGTCTTTAGACCCTCTGTCCTTAGACCCTCTGTCCTTAGACTCTCTGTCCTCAGACCCTCTGTCCTTAAACCTTCTGTCCTTAGACTCTCTATCCTTAGACTCTCTGTCCTTAGACCTTCTGTCCTTAGACTCTCTATCCTTAGACTCTCTGTCCTTGGACCCTCTGTCCTTAGACTCTCTGTCCTTAGACTCTCTGTCCTTAGACCTTCTGTCCTTAGACTCTCTATCCTTAGACTCTCTATCCTTAGACCCTCTGTCCTTAGACTCTATCCTTAGACCCTCTGTCCTTAGACTCTATCCTTAGACCCACAGTATTTAAACTCTCTATCCTTAGACCCACAGTATTTAGACTCTCTCTCCTTAGACCCTCTGTTCTTAGACCCTCTGTCCTAACACTCTATCCTTAGACCCTCTGCCCTTAGAGCCTCTGTCCTTAGACCCTCACACGAGTGAGGAAAAGGACATACATTCACATGTCCAGCAGATTACAAACACATATTTACAAAGAGTGGAAACAGAAATAGAGAATGTGAAATATAGCAGCTCATAGAGAGACAGATGGTTACAATATCTGTGACATCACTTTTAAGATTATCACTGGTTTCACTGCAGCTCTGAGGTGGATGTTTTTGATATATCGATAAAAATAACCATGTTGAGATAAGCCTCATGTCGTTTAATACTGCATATAAACTCACACTGTTAAAGTTCTATATAGGTAAAAAGGATGAAATACTAGGCCAGACAACATCAGTATGCTGCAGCATTCTGTTCCTGTAGCAACAGCCAGTGAGATAAAAAAAAAAGCTGTGATTTGCAGTTTCCATGATGACCACAGGGAGTCAGAGTCATACAACAAACACAGAGCTGTGATCAAGATGCTCACAATCTGCTCTGGCATTACAGACATGACAAATAGCCCCTATTTTATTTCAGAAAATAACACCAGGGCCTTTGAAGTGTCTGCTATTAAAGTTATCTCTCAGTCTTTTATCCGTCTGCTCCTGGAGCGTCCTTCAAATATCAATATTAGCGTCCAGTCGACATGAAAAGTGTTAAATCAGCAGAATGGGCTGCAGCTTTGAAAACTGAAAAAATGAGATGATGAACTTTGATTGTTGCAGGCGCGATGTCCCACTCACAGTCTCAGTGGAACTCGTCCAGATCAAAGAACGAGAGCATCTAAATCTGTGACTGACGAGAAACGCGAAGATGCACAAAAGTCATTGAGTTGTCTTCAGATAAAGATGTGTCTGTTTCCTCAAAGGGACATCATCGCTTTTCACTCTGTTCACCACCATTAGAGGGGACTGACCAAATATGGTCATCAAAACACACACACAAACAACAACACTGCACAACCCTTAATGTCTCTGTCCTTCTTAAAAACAAACACATACACACTCACCTCTGTGTGATCCTTCTGCTTGACATTTGATTTGATTTTTTTGGTGGACATGTCCAGTATCTGCCAGCAGGGAGCACTCTCTCCTAATGTCCTGTCATATACAACTTTCTCTGCTACTGAGTCCTGCTGCTGCCACACTCCTGCTTGTCTCCTAGCAACCTCAGAACCCTGCCTCCAATCACTACGGATACCGGGAGGGATGGAGGGAGAGTGCAAAAGAGGTAGAGGAGGAGGAGGAGGAGGAGGAGGAGGCTGTCTATAGGCTTCGGCATCAGCATCCAAAACAGCAGGGATGAAAGTGTTGAAACACGCTGATCCAAGGGTTAGATGGAGAGGTGGATCGTGTTGAGTGGGACACGAGAGAATCGTGGTGCCAAGGTTCTCAGGCACACATATTGTGATCATCATTCACATCAGCTGTATAACGGAATGTGAAATGGTAAAGAGCGCCCCCTCTGCTTTGCCTCCCCCTCAGCAGCTCCTCCACTCCTCTCCTCTCCCACTCCCACTCTCACCCAGCCTCTTACCTTCAGCCCATTAAATTTGATGGTACCATCATCAGCTCTGTTCTGTCCTTGTGACTCATGGCGGACCCCGGTGCTTTATTACTCCACTCTTCCTTGGGGGTCTGCACTCCCTCTGCCTCTCTCTCTCTCTCTCTCTCTCTCCAGTAATATGTCACACAGTATAGAATGTGTACATATACTGTGTGACATCACACACACACACACATACATGTACAACAAGCCTGTTTAATACGGCCCCCTGTATACACAGTGTGTCATGCAAAGAAAACGCAGACGTCACTCACAGTTACTACATCCACATGCTCCTCATGTGATCGGACAGTGAACTCAGACACTCTGTCGTCTTCTCCCTCTGTGCCAACCATACACACACACACACACACACACACACCATAATGCACATAGACTATAGTCCTTTTTCTCTGTTTTACTTTTCCTTAATCCCTTGCTTGTTTTGTGTCGTCTAATATTGCTGTCTGCACACGTCGGTCTTCACAGTTTTTTTTTTGCTGCTGTAACAAGTGAATTTCCCCTTTGTGGGATAAGTAAAGTTTATCTTAGTGTATCGTATCGTATCGTAATGTATCAAATTTTTATCGTATGGTAATGTTTCGTAATGTATCGCATCGTATCATATCGTATTGTAATGTAGCGTATCACATCGTATCGTATAATGTATCATATCGCATCGTAATGTATCGTATCGCATTGTAACGTAGCGTAGCGTATCGTATTGTATTGTATCGTAATGTATCATATCGTATCATATTGTAATGTATCGTGTCGTAATGTCGTGTTTCGTATTGTATCGTAATGTACCGTATCGTATCGCATCGTATTGTAATGTATCGCATCGTATCGTAATATATCGTATCGTATCGTAATGTATTGTAATGTATCGTATCGTAATGTATCGTATCGTATCGTATCGTATCGTATCGTATCGTATCGTATCGTATCGTATCGTATCGTATCGTACTGAGTACTTATTGAGTAGGCGTGTGATTTTCTGTAACTAAGTTTGATCCTTATGAACAGAAGTAATAGTCAAATTATTTGTATGCTGCGTCCTTCACGTGAAAAAAAAAAAACTCTGGAAAGTAAAACTATCAGACCTGACCGAGGGAGTCTTTGTGTGAATACAGCAGCAGCGCAAACTGCTAAATAACTGGGTTTATTGAGCGGTAAAAATTCACTTTTTAACCTTTTTTTGTAGGCACTGCTGCTTTGTGCTTTCAGTCAATCACCCATGTGCCAATCCCAAGTGAGCAGAAATTCCAGCAATCCATAAGCAATTAATACAATTTGCAATACCTACATGTATGGCTCCTACATTGAGATTAAAAAAAATCTCCTTTTCAAGTGTGTTCTGGACAAGACAACAGCACAGTTACAAACAGTCAGCAGCCATTAATATACTACACAAAAACATCAAATAATCAAAACCCCACAGAATCATAAAAAACAACCCCATAAATCAGCGAGAATCTGCCTCCAGGTCGTCCAGCGTTCTCCTAAAAAAAACATCCAGTTAGCTCATGCTTTTAAGTTGAAAATCTTTCTGCATCTCATTCCAGGCAAAGGAAAGGAATCGGCAACTGCTTTGAATGTGTAAGTCCAGTGTGAAGCCTGCTGTAACTCATAATGTATAATATTAAACTGGAAAGAGGACATCGTAACCTACAATACTCCATTTAACATTTAATTTGATCTCGGACACAAAATTGTGACGAGAAAATGAATTTAATAACTTTAAAGTTGTGAACATGATGATAATATATATGACAATCCTGGACAAAAACCGACCAGGACAGTGTTTAATATGACGTGACTCTGCTGCATGGTGAAAGTCATGGTTTGAAACACCTGATATTTCACAGCAGCAGCATCAGACAAACACATCATTCCTTTGAAGAGAAATCTATTCTCGGAACAGCGGCTGCGCTAATATACGATTCCATAACTGTATCTCTGTGCCACAGAGGAGATGGAGGAGGGCGAGGGAGGGAGGGAGGGAGGGGAAGAGATGACAACATGTGTACGTGGATGTACAGTAAGTGTGAATGTGTGTGTGTGTGTGTGTGTGTGTGCATGCAAGAGGGATTGATTAAAAAAAAAAAAAGAGAGAGAGAGAAAATGTTGGCTGCTGTTGCTGAGGCAACCATCTTTCTACCCTCTTCTCTTTAACCCTTTAATCGTCAGCACTTCATTTTCACCTCCCATCTTTTGCCGTAGCTGTGTTCTAACACTTGTTGCTGTCCTGTCACTCCATCTGTCCCAATGTGCAGCACCGTGTGTGTGTGTGTGTGTGTGTGTCTGAAACTATTCAGTCTCATTATACGTCCTTGTTATGACGACACACACACACACACACACACACACACACACACACACACACACACACACACACACACACACGTGTGCTTTGTGAACTCTGAATCATCCAGCGCTACAGAGAACAATGACGACGTGTGTTAAACTGTGCGTTATTGTCTCCCCACAGGTGTAATTTCATGATTTGAAAGCTTTGATTTGACGTTTTGGAATTTTTTACGCCACTTCAGATTGCTAATGACTGTCTGCACTAAGTGATTAGAAGATAATGAAAAGAAACTGTGCTCTTATGCCATTTATTTATGACGTCAGTGTTCTTCAAATATGTCGTGTTGTTGGTGAGATTCACGCAGCTGAAGGGAAATGATACGCAACAAGTTGTTTCAAACTAAATTCTGATTCATGCAGATCATCATGTTCTTTGATAAAATTAAAAAAAAAGTGTTTAAAGGTCACATAGAGTGGTCCTGCTGCACATATATGTTAGTTATGAAGGTCTACTTACATATATTATGTTACGATTCCACCTGCACCTTCTCCTCAATTTTATTATTAGTGTTGTTTTTGTGGCTGCTGCTCTTTCCCTCTCCTCTGACTCTGCAGGGGGCGTGGCTGACCCAGTTCCCAGACACCGGTGATCATTGGCACCTGCGCGGCTCCTCCTCACCTGCACCAGATGTGTAATCAGCGGGGCTTAAAGGCGGAGCCATTTCTCCTCACCGGTGTCAGATCGTTTTCGAACGTACATGGGTAAAGTCATGCGGCTAGCTCTCTCGCTGTACTTACCTCACAAAGATACTTACCCGTTCGTCTCCGCTCCAGGTCGTCACGTCTCCTGCTGGTCTTCAACCCCTTGGCTGTTCCGGTCTCCCTATCCTCCTGGGATCTCCTGTACCACGTTCGTGAGTTGTTTCCACTCTGGATTTCCGCCGACCTGCCGAGTCGCCCCGCAGTAGCTGCAAAGACAATTTTCCTCCTATCCCTCCATCTATCCCCTATCGCTTCCCACTTCTGGGAAGTCGTTTTTTGTTATACCTTTTGTAAATAAATTTATATTGTTTTGAAATAGCCACCTCCGTCTCCGTCTGCTTTCGGGTCCACGCCACTAAGCATTACATAATGATCTGACCAACATGGACCCGGCGGACTTTGACGCATTAAAACAGGCTATTTCCGCCCAGGGCGCACTCATCGGGCGCCATAGTCAGATGCTTGCCGAAATCTCTCTTTCACTCCGCGAACTTTCGGCTAATGCTGCTAGGTCGGCTAACCCTCCCGTAGCCTCCGCCACGTCCGTTTCCGCTAGCGCGGAGCGGGTAGTTGCGGCTAGTAGCGCTGACTTAGCCACTTCCGCTAGTTCGCCGCGGGAACCTTTTGTCCCCATCCCCGAACGATTCTCCGGGGAGATTGGTAAATGCACAAGCTTCCTTTTTCAATGCTCGCTAGTCTTTAGCCTTCAACCACGCACCTACCCCGATGACAACGCCAAGATAGCCTTCGTGGTAAATTTGTTGTCGGGGCGAGCCGCTCAGTGGGCAACGGCCACGCTATCGCACGCAGCCCCCGCTTCCGTTAGCTACTCGTCGTTCACCACCCAGTTGTGCAAGGTTTTCGATCACTCTCCTCAGGAGTCCGACATCTCCACCAAATTAATCAACACTGAACAGGGCAATTCGTCGGTGGCCGATTTTTCTATTCAGTTCCGCATTCACGCTGCGGAGAGTTCGTGGAACGACGCGGCGCTGCGCGCTATGTTCGTTAGAAATCTGAATAGAGAAATACGCGATGACTAGCAACACGGAACGACGCCCACGATTTAGATTCACTCATTGCCTTGTGTATCATGCTCGATAATCGCATCCAGGAGAGGGATCGAGAGAGAACGGCGAGTAGCCGGCGCGTCACTAGCCACTCACGTCCCCACAATCCGGTTCCCATTCCTCTGCCTCCTTTTTCTACCCTTCCTGGTTCACCTGAACCGATGCAGCTGGGGCGTACTCGACTCACCTCCGCGGAGCGGACGGTGAGGGTGAGAAGCGGGGCCTGCCTCTCCTGCGGCGAACTGGGCCATCAACGGGCAAACTGTCCAGTACGGCCAAAAGACTAAGTCCGCCAACACACGCAGGAGTGTTGGCGGGCGGTGCCGTTTCCTGTCCCGCAAAGAAGCGCGTGATCCTCCCTGGTCAACTCCGGTGGGACCAGAAGTCGGTCACGCTTCCCTGTCTGGTCGATTCAGGCGCGGACGACTGTTTCCTGGACTTAGACACTGCCCTCCAGGCCGGGATCCCCACGATCCCGCTCGAGACTCCGAAGGAGATCCACGACCTCGACGGCAAGATCCTGGCCACAGTCACTCATCGCACCAGACCCATCGCCCTGGTCCTGTCCGGCAACCACCACGAGCTGCTTCAATTGTTCCTGATTCCGTCGTCTTCCTCCCCGATCGTGCTGGGCCTGCCCTGGTTGGCGCTCCACAATCCCCGGTTCGACTGGTCGTCTGGGCAACTCTCCAGCTGGAGCGTTCCATGTCACTCCCGCTGCCTCCGCTCAGCACTGCCCGCTCCTTCGACCTCTCCGGTTCCGGTTCCCAAGCCACCAGATCTTTCCACGATTCCGGCGGCGTACCACGACCTCGGGGAGGTGTTCTCCAAGGACTTGGCTCTCTCACTTCCTCCCCATCGACCATACGACTGCGGCATTGACCTGCTTCCGGGGTCCACATTACCTTCCCGACGGCTGTATAACCTCTCCCAGACCGAACGCTCATGCATGGAGGAATACGTCAACCAGTCTCTGGCCGCTGGTCTCATTCGTCCCTCTTCATCCCCTGTCGGAGCCGGTTTCTTCTTTGTTCAGAAGAAAGATGGTACCCTGCGCCCGTGTATCGACTATCGTGGTCTCAATGAGATCACGGTCCACAACAAATACGCGCTTCCGCTTATGGACGCTGCCTTCAGCCCTCTGTGCAAGGCTAAAGTATTCTCCAAACTCGACCTTCGCAACGCGTACCATCTGGTTCGCATCAGAGAGGGCGATGAATGGAAGACCGCCTTCAACACGCCAATGGGACATTTTGAATACCTTGTCATGCCTTTTGGATTAACGAACGCTCCAGCAGTCTTTCAGCACCTAGTCAACGACATTCTGCGTGACATGCTGGACAAATTCCTGTTCGTGTATTTGGATGACATCCTCATCTTCTCGGAGTCCGAGCAGGAACACGTCCAGCATGTCCGCATGGTGCTGCAAAGACTGCTGGAGAACAAACTGTATGCCAAGGCAGAGAAGTGCGTCTTCCACGCTTCATCAGTTCCTTTCCTTGGCTTCATTATCGACCAGGGTAAGCTGTCTCCAGATCCGGCCAAGATCAGCGCGGTGAGGGACTGGCCGACCCCCTCCAACCGGAAGCAGCTGCAGCGATTCCTGGGTTTCGCGAACTTCTACCGGCGATTCATCCGGGACTACAGCAAGGTGGCTGGACCCCTCACTCGACTCACCTCTCCGCTGCAACCATTCTGCTGGTCCGATGACGCCGAGAACTCCTTCCAGAGACTCAAGGTACTGTTCACATCTGCACCTATCCTCTCCCACCCTGACTCTTCCCTACAGTTTGTTGTCGAGGTCGACGCCTCCGACACTGGAGTTGGAGCCGTTCTCTCACAACGCTCGCCTGCCGACCAAAAGCTGCACCCATGCGCTTTCTTCAGCCGACGCCTTTCTCCGGCCGAGGCGAACTATGACGTGGGGAACAGGGAGCTGTTGGCGGTCGTGCTGGCACTCCAAGAGTGGCGGCACTGGTTGGAAGGTGCGTCTTTTCCTTTTATCGTTTGGACAGACCATAAAAACTTATCTTATTTACGAGACGCTAAACGTCTCAACTCCAGGCAGGCACGTTGGGCCCTGTTCCTGGGGAGATTTGTTTTTACCCTTACCTTCCGACCTGGGTCAAGGAACGTTAAACCAGACGCATCTCGACTATTCTCACCTGATCCACCTTCTCTGTCTCCCGAGCCGATCATTCCCCCAGCTTGCATCGTGGGAGCCGCTTCCTGGCCGGTGGAGGAGAGGGTTCGTCTGGCCCAAGGAGAGGAACCAGACCCAGGGGACGGCCCTCCCAATCGGCTCTTCGTCCCGGGCGCGGCACGATCGGAGGTGTTACAGTGGGCACATGGCTCTAAGCTCACATGTCATCCCGGCCTCAATCGCACTCTCCGGTTCCTCCGCCAGCGATTTTGGTGGTCCTCCATGCCTCAGGACACTGCCGAGTTCGTCCGAGCCTGTCCCGTCTGTGCCCGAGGGAAGACCTCGAACCGCCCTCCAGCTGGTCTCCTGCAGCCGCTCTCCATCCCACGTCGTCCCTGGTCCCACATTGCGGTGGACTTCGTTACCGGTCTACCACCGTCTCGCCTAAACACCACGGTCCTGACGGTGGTGGACCGGTTTTCGAAGTCCGTCCACTATATACCGCTCACCAAGCTCCCAACTGCCATCGAGACGGGGGACCTCCTAGTCGAACACGTCTTCAGACTCCACGGGTTCCCGCAGGACATCGTCTCGGACAGAGGGCCTCAGTTCACCTCCCAGGTCTGGAAGGCGTTCTGCTCGGCGTTGGGGGCGTCCACCAGCCTCACGTCGGGCTATCACCCCCAGTCTAACGGCCAAACAGAACGGGCCAACCAGAGCATGGAGAGTGCCCTCCGTTGTGTCGCCGCCCGCCACCCCGCCTCCTGGAGTTCCATGCTTCCATGGGTGGAATACGCGCACAATTCCCTGGTCTCCGCATCTACCGGCATCTCTCCATTCATGGCGACCCTGGGCTACCAACCACCCCTCTTCGACTTCCAGGAGGAGGAGGTCGCCGTTCCTTCTGTCCAGACCTACCTTCGCCGGTGCCACGCGGTGTGGAGACAGGTCCGGTCATCCCTTCAACGATCTTCCATCCAGAGCCAGAGGCAGGCCAATCGCCACCGCATCCCGGCTCCAGACTATCGCCCGGGACAAAAGGTATGGCTGTCATCTAAAGACCTTCCCCTACAGGTCGAGTCCCGGAAGTTGGCGCCTCGGTTCATTGGGCCGTTCGTCATCGAGCGGATGGTCAACAAGTCCGCCGCCCGCCTGAAGCTTCCTAGAGCTCTACGAGTCCACCCGACCTTCCACGTCTCACTCCTTAAACCAGTGGAGGAGTCGGACCTGGTCCCACCCTCCAACCCTCCTCCTCCACCCAGGTTTATCGACGGGGGGGAGGCCTACACAGCCAGGCGTATCCTGGACAGCCGACGCAGGGGCCGGGGTCACCAGTACCTCGTCGACTGGAAGGGGTACGGCCCGGAGGAGAGATCTTGGGTACCACGCCATTTCATCCTGGACAAAGATTTGCTGAGGGACTTCCATCGGTCCCATCCGGATAAGCCTGGCCTAGCGCCAGGAGGCGCTCTTTGAGGGGAGGTACTGTTACGATTCCACCTGCACCTTCTCCTCAATTTTATTATTAGTGTTGTTTTTGTGGCTGCTGCTCTTTCCCTCTCCTCTGACTCTGCAGGGGGCGTGGCTGACCCAGTTCCCAGACACCGGTGATCATTGGCACCTGCGCGGCTCCTCCTCACCTGCACCAGATGTGTAATCAGCGGGGCTTAAAGGCGGAGCCATTTCTCCTCACCGGTGTCAGATCGTTTTCGAACGTACATGGGTAAAGTCATGCTGCTAGCTCTCTCGCTGTACTTACCTCACAAAGATACTTACCCGTTCGTCTCCGCTCCAGGTCGTCACGTCTCCTGCTGGTCTTCAACCCCTTGGCTGTTCCGGTCTCCCTATCCTCCTGGGATCTCCTGTGCCACGTTCGTGAGTTGTTTCCACTCTGGATTTCCGCCGACCTGCCGAGTCGCCCCGCAGTAGCTGCAAAGACAATTTTCCTCCTATCCCTCCATCTATCCCCTATCGCTTCCCACTTCTGGGAAGTCGTTTTTTGTTATACCTTTTGTAAATAAATTTATATTGTTTTGAAATAGCCACCTCCGTCTCCGTCTGCTTTCGGGTCCACGCCACTAAGCATTACATATTAACTTGTTTTTATGGTCAAAAACCTCCTAGTTGCTGTGAACTAGCCGATAGAAATCCTCTTTTCTGACAGTGTTTTTCAGCCGCGATGTTTCAGAGTGAACTTTCACCCCCAGAAGACAGAGTCTTGTGATTGGCCAGTACTATCCAGCACATCTGTTCTCAGAAGCGCAGCGCCCCCCTCTGGAACGGCGGATGCACTGCTCTTCATTATCAAAACATTGTTTTAACAGTGTTTAAAAATAGCTTCGTCACGACTCCCCGCCGCAGTCCCTTTTATGACTTTGACCCAGAGTCAGAAGACACTGTTGCTCGTGAAACACCTCCACAACAGACGTTATTCTTCTTCTGCGGTTCAATGTACGTAACCGGATGTGCCGGGACTACCGCCCGGAGCAGGACGATCTGCTGTTCAGGAGAACCGCTGCTTACGTAACTATTACGGGATTTTCAGTGATCTCGTTGAGCCCCGAGATTACAATAAAACACAACGTTCTCAGCAATGGCTGAACTGTTTGTTTCGAACCGTCAGGGCTTCATAAAGAAGGTAATGACACAGATACACACCAAAAAAACAGCGATAATAGGAACTTCCGGTCTAGTTCCGCTTTAAAATACCATTTATCCATTAGATATGATTTGATTGATAATCCATTTGAATTGCAAGGAATAATTTTCTTATTATTTTTCCTTGATATAAATAAATGTTTCAGTGCAATGCCGACTATTATGATGATAAATTTCAAGTCATTCCGAGATACTTTTTGTTTTTCAGAAGAAAGTCAGCTCATTGTCAAAGTGCATCAGGGCAAATGGATCATTTCCTGAATTTCAAAAATTCATGAAAATTATTCCTTAAGAGATATGCAAATAGTTTCAACGCATCGTTGTTCAGGGCGATGACGACTATTATGATGGTAAATTTCAAGTGATTCTGAGATACTTTTTGTTTTCGAGAAGAAAGTCAGTTCACTGTCAAAGTGCATCAGGGCAAATGGATCATTTCCTGAATTTCAAAAATTCATGAAAATTATTCCTTGAGAGGTATGCAAATATTTTCAACGCATCCTTGTTCTGAGCGATGTCGCCTATTAATATTAAAAAATAAATTTCAAGTCATTCCGAGATACTTTCAGCTCATTGTCAAAGTGCATCAGAACAAAAAATAAAAAAGAGCAATCTGACTAACGGTCAGAGAGTTATGCCTGTCACAGACAGACCGACAGACAGATACACAGATGCAACTTGCTTTATAGATTGTAGTATAGTATTTTTTACTGCTATTGCTTTTTATTATACACATCCTGGTATTATTAATTTGTTGATTCATATAGTCATATATAGTATACGCAGGCATAACAATAAATCATTGTGGATCTCTGCCGTAGCTTGATTTGAATGATGTGACTGAAAGCCGCTCTTATATATATTAGCAAACCTGTATATCTTGTATCAATCTGGTGTAATTGACCTTCTTCACATGAAATAATGGGACAAACACAGGTTTAACCAGAGTCAGGGCCGTGTTATTGTTCAAGTGTGAATGGTCTGTATTTATATGGATCTTTTCTCGTCTTAATTACCACACAAAGCTGCTTTACACCACAGTTTCACTCACACTTTCATACAGCGTTTTGCCACACCATCACCACATGTAGACTAGCGGAGACAGGAATTGAACCCGCAACCTTTGAGTTGAAAGACAAATGTAGGTCATTAAATACTTGTCACTTTAACCTGTAGAAGCTGATTTAATTCAGGAAAAACTGTGTATGCTGTATATAATTTCATATAGACTCTTGCACTATGAGTCAAACACGAGTCAAAAATCGTCTTCCTTCCATTAGATCAAGAAGAATAAGGACTAATTTAAATCATTTCACTGATCCTTTCCTCACTTTTAATGACTACAATCATTTTATGGCGCGTTACCTACACTATAAATAATACACTCTGCGGCATTTTCACCGCTGCGTCAGAACCCGCTCCTCTTTGGTATTTGACATAATATATCTTGTTGCTAGGTAACTGTTAATTGTTCAACTGTAAGGTAGAGAAGGAGAAGGGACAGACAATGACAGATAAAAGTGAGCGTGAGGCAGACGGACAGAGCAGCAGCAGCAGTTAGACACAGACACACACACACACACACACACACAAAAAAGAAAAGCAGAGCAATTCCCTGCAAAACAAATGACTCTTTTAAGGTCACATGTTTCAAGGATATAGAGTGAGTGTGTCACTGAAATAGAAGTTTGCTTTGTTGGATTCATGGTACTGAAGCAGCACTGCAGCACTCTCTCTCTCTCTCTCTCTCTCTCTCTCTCTCTCCCCCCCGTCTTCTATAATCCAGTGAACTCTGATCCATAACTCACAGGGCCCTTTTTCTTTTATTACCGTGATCTATCGTGTCCCCTCCCACCCCCCCTCCACACACACACACACACACACACACGCGCCGCCATCCCAATAATTCAAGCTGATGCTCAATATAAGTGTCACAGTCTGCTCCTCAGCTCCCCTCGGCCTCTGTCTCCAGTCCCTGTTCACTCTGTGAGGCTGTGTTTATGCTCTCAGCGCCACACACACACACACGCACACATGCGTCATTCTCTGCTCAGCCACCAGATGTCCTCGGACTTTCTCTCTGTAGCTTTCAGTCCACTTCAGTCCACCTGACTCCTATTTATTCATATTGCAGTATCTTAAGCCCACCTGTTGCCAAATTCTCCATGACCTAAGTCACGATATATCTGCCTGTGTCTTTGTTTTAGTCGTCCCTCTGTGTTATTTTTACCTTGACAATAAAGTGTAAGCAATACCCATTAACCCTTTTCCCTTTTCCACAACGCCATTTGGAAACAAATTCATTAAAATACAAAATTACAAATACACTAATTTAGATTTTGTGTGGTTATAAAGCAGGGGTTCTCAAAGTTGTGATACCTGAGGGCCAATTTAGGAACCCAACATTGGACTGAGGGCCACCAAAGGGAAAAAAAAAGGAAAAAAGAGAGAAAGAAATACCATTTGTAATTATTATAATGACCAGATTGCAGTTCTACAGTTTACACTTATTGGTCTGTATCCAGTAATGTCCAATAAACATTTTACAAGCTTAGTAGCTCCTGGATCAAAACTATTAACTGTAATTCATTGCGGGCCACTAGAAATATTCTGTGGGCCGCCGTTGGCCCGCGGGCCGCACTTTGAGAACCCCTGTTAAAAGGATATGAAAACATGCAACCTGTATTATGTGTGTAGATGATATATGTAAAACTGAAATGACAAAACTCTTTAGTTACACTGTAACATGTTTACTAGTGGGAACCTTTAGTTGTAACTGTTGCATAAAAGCGATATCACGTATTGCATAAGTAACAAAAATAAAAGTGTCTCTTTATAAAAAGTAGAGCGTGGGACATTTTATATCGATTCTGAATCGTAGTAAAATAGAATCGCAATTCCAGACCCCCCTGTATTTGGCACAGTGAGTTAATAGCACAAACTTATCCAGGTCCAGGTCACAGGGGGGCAGCAGAAGCCACTTCCACCAGCTCCTCTGGAAAGATCTAGACATAATATATAATGTATAATTCTCTCCAGCGAGTCCTGGGTCTCCTCCTTGTCCAGGATGGATCCAGAGCAGTGGCTCTACTTTGAGCTCCTCACCTCATGTCTCTGAGGGTTGTAAACGTGAGATGCCCTGCGGCTCAAATCACTCTTTCTCTCTCTTTACCACAACAGACTGGTACAGCGACCACATCACAAGAACCCAGGAGATGAGACCAACGCTTCTCATCCCTGCTGATTCACACTCGGCTGGATGAAGCCAGCATGGACAACCGATCCTGAGGCCACCAAACCATCTCCATCTCTGCCAAATTAAATTTGCCATTATTGCCTTTTATTTGGCTGCTGCCTATCGTACACCATCAGGTTTCCGCAGCAACACACACCAGTCAGAGACTGTTTAGTTAGTGGTTTAAAAGTGAAAGACAACTATGCAAATGAAGAAGAAGAAGAATGGCTTTTTGGGAATACATCCTCTCTGATCATCTGAGGCCACCATAGTTCTCTGATGTGCTTCGGGAAGGGAGGGGGTGAGCAGTCGAGAAGTGAGCAGTTTGTTGCAGTCTGTCATTTAATTTATATGAACTGGACCTTTAACCTTCCAAGGGACGCACCAAGAAAAAAGCAAAGGAAAAATTATTTATTTGCATTTTGTATTATTTTATTTTATTTCCTTATGATAACAATAAATACATATATATATATATATATATTTTAATTAGGCCCTGATGCATTGATGCATTTTTCAATGAGATATAGTGACTTAAAGTGTGGTCGACCAAATGGTAGAGTAGTACCTTAAAGGGTTAACATGGGCGAAATAGGAGTTAAGCCGGGCCAGAGTTGGGAGGGAGTTTAGGTTTGAGTTCTCCATGTGTCAGGTGAGATGTTGAATTAGAGTTGTCAAAGGTTTAGATCCTGCTCCGACATTCAGATGATCCAACTCTCCAAACCAAATGAGAATTTCCATTCGGATAAATCTCGACAATAACAACAACAAAAAACCAACAACAACAAAAAGAGCAGCAGGGTGGAGGTGCTGTGCAGAGTCACACACGTGACTATCTCACTAATAAATCCCATCCTTTTTTGCTCACACCTCACTCCCACTATCAATAATTGAATAAGTCTTGGTTGCCAGTGTGACTGAAAAATTAATGTGAGCCAGGAGTGAGGTGCGTGTGTGTGTGTGTGTGTGTGTGTGTGTGTGTGTGTGTGTGTGTGTGTGTGTGTGTGTGTGTGTGTGTGTGTGTGTGTGTGTGTGTGTGCAGTTACAGGGATGATGGATGGGGAGGTGTGTGTCATCATTGGTAGGTGGGGGGGTGGTCTGACGGGCTGCTGCGTGCAGGTACGGGGAAAAAAAAGAGTATTACAGTTGCAGTAAAACTCACACTATCGTGAGTGTATATTGTGGTTTTAGGTCCTAAAAGGTCCTAAAAGTGACATATCCTCCTCCTTTCATGTCTCGTGCTTTTCTCCCCGTATGCCCACTTTTCCATTTCCCTCCACACAGGCGTCTCACATCCCTCTATAACCCCATCACTTATTAGTCACGTCGGCTCTCTGTGGCACCAAGAGCAGCTCGTAAGTGTCACCTTCGCTGTTCCCTCGCGTGACATCGAGCGAGTTGATTATTTTTTATTTTTTTTATCTTTCAGAGAAACGTCTGAACCACTGAGGACAGATAATCTTTCCTCCATCAACGCAAACGTGCGTCACAGTTTTCAAAATGACCTGTGGAGAAATCTCATCTACGAGCAGGGACCTGCTTCACACGTTCACGGCTCCCACAGGTGTTCTAGTGCCACCATGAGGCCTCGTCTTCAGATGTACGACGCTGGATATTCTCACTCTGAGGTGAGAGAGAATTTAGTTTTTCTTCTTTTTTGGAAATGCTTCGTTTTTGTTAAATTTACTGTTAGTTTTAGCTTGAAAAAGGTCATAATAAGTACTGTGTGTGTCATATCCCATTTCAAAAATGTATTAGGACAAATGAACAACCGTCTCTGAATCACTAAAGACGCATGTGAACATAACATAAATGATAATAAATAAGCCTCATGAGACACATCACATTGTTTGAGTCTGAGATCTGAGGTTTCAAACTGGCGGCCGCAGGCCACATGAGGCCCCACAATCGATTACATGCGGTCACTTGAAATCATGTTACTATGAAAACATGGCGTCGCTGAGGTGATAGAATAGAGAAAACACTAATTGTCAACATGTATAGATAAGCTTTTATGGTGTTTTGATTCACAGTTGTCCACGTTATTTGCTTTTCGATCGCGAGGTAAACGTCGTTCCATATCAAAACAAGCACTTTTACTTTGAAATTCTGTGAAATATCATCATGAAAATCCTTATTGTGTAATCATTTTTAAACCCGTATTGCCAACCCACTACTGAACTGTTGGTTTTTCTTTGTTTTTTCCTCTTGACCAGACTAGATGCTCATTGGCCCCCAGGTCATATGAGTTTGACACTCCTGAAGTCTTAGATGAACCAACTCAACCCAGTTAACTACATAACAAATGTTACGTTTAAAGGTGCCATATGTAAGAATGTGGCCAAAAACAGTTACTACATTCAAATTCAAAATACTGAGGTATTTTAGGTTTCGTTTCCTGACGTAACTGGCAACCCGTGGTTGCTCGGCAGCTGAGACTCTACTGACTGCAATGATTGGTAGACGGCGGTAGGTGGCGCCACATGCCAAAACATGATTTCAAAACATAAATATGATTTGCAGTCTGCAAAAAAAAATTTTTTATGCAAATATTTTGTCTGTACTGTTGTTGTTGGTGAGTTCAGTTTGTTATATGAACATTATTCCTGAGTCTCTGTTACAAATTGTGACAGTTGCTTTAGATTTATTACATAATGCACCTTTAACTTGCACAGACTAATCTTGCAAATTTAAAACATTTTATTTATATATTATATATTATTGTATTTTCAAAATTGCCGGCAGAGAAAAAATAAAAACTTAAAAGCTGACATATGAAATAAATACAAACAAAGATGAAAACTAAGCACATTGTCACTACAATTTTAGTGAGTTTTATAAACACGCAATGCAGTTTCTGTTCGTTATCGCTTTTATTTCAGTTAAAGGTGCATTATGTAATAAATCTAAAGCAACTGGCCATAAAATCCTCCTAATATGTCACAGAGACTCAGGAATAATGTTCATATAACAAACTGAACTCACCAACAACAACAGTACAGACAAAATATTTGCATTAAAAAAAAATCTTTTGCAGACTGCAAATCATGTTTATGTTCTGAAATCATGTTTTGGCATGTGGCGCCACCTACCAATCATTGCAGTCAGTAGAGTCTCAGCTGCCGAGGAACCACGGGTTGCCAGTTACGTCAGAAAACGAAACCTAAAAGACCTCTGTATTTTGAATTTGAATGTAGTGACCGTTTTTGGCCACATTCTTACATATGGCACCTTTAACTATCATTAAAAATAAGACCAGATCCTAACTTGAAGCACAAAACATCATCACAACTATCTGTGAGTCTTCACGTAGAGGAAGAGGAAGGAGAGCTGAACGTCTCATCACTCATTACCTGGCAAAGTCATTGGCATCGATCAACAACTCATCAAAGCCCTGCATATATACTGTAATCATTCTGTACTTATATGGGGCTGTAAATAAATCTCAATCCATCTTTAAGTCACTCCAGATAAGTTGTGCTTGTTAAAATGCCAGGATGTTAAATTTACAGCCGGCACAAAATGATTCAGAGGAGAAAAATAAAAATAAAAAACCCCAACAAACTACAGAGCAGTTCTTTGGATTTGAGGCATTATTTTTTTTTTTTGTGATGTGATAGGTCAAAAAAGCAGCATCATGAGCACAGATAATCACACGCCTACAATACAATTTGCATGTCGAACCTTGCTCTCCATCTCCGCATGAGACATTAGGATTCAGCAAACCTGTTGCGTTGCGTGAATAACTCACACAAATCTGCATAGAAAAACTTTTCCCGCCCACTGATATCATCATAGCCTTAGAACGTTTCTGTGATTTTTCCATGGGAGTTTTTTTTCCTCCCGCTGTATCATCCTTTAGAGAACGACCTGCTCTGAATCCATACATTTAAATACATTTGCACACGCAGCTCAGCACACGCATATATAATTGACCTTCGGAGGCTGAGACAGCTGGAAGACCAACGTCCTTCACGGCGACCGTTTGACGGCAATCGCTGAGACAAGTGTGGGCTTTTTATTTTCATTAATACCACGATTCTGATTCTGCAAACCTGACCTCAGATCATCAAAGACAGACGTCCTCAATCAAACACTGACACTGTGAATCCAATCACTTCCTGTGTGCAGCGTGGGAATGTTGCCTGGCAACAACAGATCCAAACACTACACTGATTTTGATCATCGATTATTGGGTTTGAAGCTTTTTTTCATGATTAAAACAAAATTTCTGGTTGTTTTAGCTTCTTAAATGTGAATATTTTCGTCGTTTCTTTGCTCCACATAACAAAGAAATCATTAGAACTGAATCATTTTGGTTTGTGGACAAAACAAGACATTCGAGAACATCGTCATTTCCAGGTTTTCAGGTTCCAACAATTTTTTTTTTTTACATTTTCTGGACCAAACAATGACAAAAATAACTGTTAATTGCAGCTCTAGTGATAAAAAGAGCAGTAAGGTGTTTGAGACTATACTCTTAGAAATAAAACTGCTAAGTAGAACCATAAAAGTTTCTTCCGTAGAACCCTTTAGCCCTTTTGGTTCCACCAAGAACCCTTTTAAAATCCTTTTATTCAGGAAAGGGCTTTTAAAGGGTTCTCTGGATCAAAATGGTTCTTACTGGAACCATTAGTGTTACCAAGAACCCTTGAAAAACCCTCTCTTCAGGAAAGGGTTTTTCAGAAGCAAATGGTTCCAGGTAGAACCTCAGCCCTTGTAGAAGAACACTTTTGGAACCCTTATTTCTAAGAGTGTAGTTTGTGAAACAGGGACCAGACTAAAGCTCTATTTCATGTTGGAGCACACAGCACTGGTGCTAAAGGTCAAAGGAGAAGAGTATAATATCTTATTCGACAAGGTCTCAGGCAGACTTTAACATTCTGCCGTACAATGCAGTCTCTGAATTTCTCAGGCAGACCTCTCTCCTCTCTTTCCTCTCCTCTCTTTCCTCTCCTCTCTTTGTCGTCTCCAAGGAATTCCTGCCAGTCAGGAGCGACAGAGCCAGATCATGTGTGACTGTGAGATGACATGTTTGAGAGGACAATGGACACACATGCGAAAGAAAGAGAGAGCGAGTGTAGAAAAGACTCCATGAAGTGAGAGTAAAAGAAAGTGTTATTGGTGGACAGACACAAGAGAGAGACGTGTACACAAACTTCAGATCGGGACGCAAATGATTGCCTTTCTATCAGGAAACTTTGAGAAAGGTACCAAATATGGTGTGTTTCCACCAAGTGGAACGGTTTGGTTTGGTTTGGTACAGTATGTATATATTTTTTTGCATTTCCATTAAGAATGCAAAAAAATTAAGTACCAAAACAATCAGCCCAGACTGTTCCATTTTTCAGCATCCTCCCCTTGGGGTTACCAGAGTAATGGTATGGTACGATACAGGTAGAGCTCTGGGCGACAGAAAAAACGTCAATCCCTTGCGACCGGTGTTTATTCCACAACCACAGTCTATTCCTCATACAAAGCTTTTGACGTTTTGTTGAGACAAACGGCAACAAACCGAGCAGGGGGGATTAAACCCCCCCCCCCCCCCCCAAAAAAAACGAGCTGCTGGATGTCCTCCTTTGTTGTCTCTTGTGTCACATTTGATGTCGTTTTGTATCTCGTTGACTTATCTTGCTATCTAGCTCACACCCATGCCCTGCCCAGAGGCGATTCTAGAGTATGTAGAGGCCCTAAGCAAAAATTCACAGGGGGCCCTTCCAACCATGGTTCATCACCATTATGTTAAAAATAATCTGACACCAACGAAAAATGTCAAAATGTTTTTTTTCCCGAAATGAATGAAATAACATGGGAAAACCTTGTAATTAAAAAGTATGTGAAACTATAAATGTAAAGAACAATAAAATACTGTAAATAGCTTTTAAAAAACTATATAAACTTAGTTTAAAATAATACATTACACTGTAAATAATCCTCTTCATTTTCCAACTTGCAGAACGATAACTTCACACAGGTTAAAGTGAGGTGGGGCCCCTTTAGGGAGGCTTCCTACTGAGATGTGATTGCAAATCGCCCATTGTTTTTCAAGGGGGACGGGGATGCTCCCTATCGGCTCAGGGGCCTCAAGCAGTTGCCTGCCTTGACTGTTCACAAACTGTTCTGTCGAAAATGCAAGCCCGACAGGCTTTACTGCTCCAAACCGAACTGTACCACTGAAGGGGGGGGGGGGGGTACTAAGCACAGTGATCCAGCTTCTAAAGGGTGGAGGTTGACACGCTGCATATCCACTGACTCGTTGAACCTTCTCTCGATCAAAGCTCGTCGTCTTGGGAAACCAAGACCTCTTGTCGAAAGGAAGGAACACAAAGCGTCTGCAGTCCTCCATGATCATGGCCTCTGTGTTTGCCGTCTTCTGCTTCTATTTCTTCATCAGACAATTACGACGTCACAATCTTTAGAAAGCGAAGCCCGATCACTGTGTGCTGGTGTTAAAAAGACTCGGTATGCCACGTGAGTGAAACTTATAGATTTTTATTATTAAGACTCAACACTTCATTTTTGTTCATCATGTACAAAGAGAAAAGAATAATCTTATTTGAGCACTTATAATTGCAGATATCAGTATTATCCTTATTAGAAGTACCTTAACGACGTTCTTTTTTTTGCAAGTGTGTCATGACGTGATTAATTTCTGTTATTGAGATTACTTTGATCATTTCCATACAAAAAAAAGAAGGTAAATGTTTCCCCGCCCGCCCCCAATACTCAGTATTTACACAACCTGTACAATTATTTGTTTTTGTGTGGTTTTTTTTTCTTCTGTTCGTATGGTGTAAAAATTTTGGTATTATTTCAAAGAAAGAAAAAAAAAAAGGGCCACAAAAAGAGAAAAAAGAATGGCCAAGAATAACATTATGTATATCATTATGTATACGATTCATATGTTACACGTTTAATCAACCCACAGTTTAATTTAATCAGGTTATGTTTCAGTGTTTCATCACTTCTGTGAAATACATTTAGGAGCAACCCCTTATGTCATTCATCCATTCACCACTCTCCGTAAATGGATGATAAATATGCACAATTTAATAGAAATGTGTCTGCATCAATATAAAGCGATATCAATACATATTAATACACACACACACACACACACACTCATAATTAACTTGGAATTTTACACGTCAGCTGTAATGGATTTTGGGTTTCAGTGCCCTTTTAAAAACAAATCAAATTCACAGTATAAATCTTCCCGTCCGCATGAGACTAAATCACACATGTGACTCATTGATGTAAAAAGAAACTTTTATCATCAGCAGCAGCAGCAGCAGCAGCAGAAGCAGCAGCAGCAGCAGCAGCACCCACTCCAGTCACTAAATGTTAGAAACGGCGTCACGGAAAACAAAACTGGTCAGAAACCAAATGCAAAAAAAACCTTTTCCGTTTTTTTGACGAGCGGAGGTTTTTACATGGAGCCTGCAGCCGAGCGAGCGTCACGCTGTTATTTGGTCCCACGTGTCAGCGCTTCCCGACACAAAAACACAACGTCGGCTGAGGCCATATTTACATCCTCCAACAACCGCACTAACTCGCCACAACAACCGTCTTGTATCTGTATAAAGAAAAAGAAAAAAAAAAAGACGTGACGCCTTTGAACAAAAAAAACGTGTAGTGGCGCGTGCTCGTGTGCAGAGGAGGGAGGCAGGGGCCGCGTTTGGCCTTGGGGGAAATAAAGATTCCTGACGAGCTGTGCTTTACTCTGCATCGCTGATCAACCTGTGAAGGCCTGATGATGATGATGGTGGTGGTGGTGGTGGTGGTGGTGGTATGTTCACCACAGAATCAGACGCACCTCCACTTCTCCAAGGTGTGGGGGTGAAGTGGTAAGCGGAAAAAAAAGTGATATATTGGCACAAAGAGTAAGGGTGAATTCCAATTCCTTGCTTTTAACCCTCAATCTCAAAAATGCGCGCTCCCTCTAGTGCAAGTGCTGTCCTGATTCTCAATTAAGTTGAGGGGCAAGTTTAAGGGCTGCATCGCCCTCAATATTGAGATTTTTCCGAGACCACCCTTGGGAGCAAGGGCTACCCAGAATGCATTGCGTGTTTTGACATAACAAAGATGCGAAACGAGTACGCTACAAATTAAGTATTTTCTTTGATAATATAGATATAAAAACTATGAAAACCATTGTATTATCTTAGTTTAGGCCCATTTTATGGATTACTGACGTCATTGTTGCGTAACATTTATTTTTATTTTTTACGATCTTTTGTCAATAGCCGGCCGGTGCGCACACGCGATCGTTTGCTATGGTTTACTTTTCAATAAGCCGTGGTGTGTGGTAACTGTCAGCTGAATATGTCCGTGGTTGTGGTATTTGTATGAGTATCATCTTATAACTAACTGACAACCTAATAACTTGACTGACAAACGGATCGTAATAAATAATCGTGACGTAAATGTGTTCTTCTTCTTCTTCTTTTTTGGAGTTGACAGACTGGACGCAGCTTTCGCGTTATTCTGCCCCCTACAGTCTGAAGACGTATCTGCATTTAAGGGGTGTCCCATTTCTAAGTGACAAAATAACCCTCAACGTTTGGTTTTGAGGGCCAGTTAAGATTAAGGGTTAAGATAGGAATTGGAATTGGCCCTAAGTTTATCGCAGATGAGCAGGATATTTTACTGCAGGTTGTGGCTTGGATGAAAAATATGCAAATCGAACATGGTTTATGTGCGGGGGGGGGGGAAAGACACATTCTTCACTTTTCCATCAACCCTTTTTAGACATGAAAGCAGTCGAGAAGAAAAACAGCGGAGAGACGAATTTCTTCTCTCAAGGCTGCGGAGAGAGTATTAGAGAGACTTATTGGGAACAGTGGCACACAGAGGAAGAACAGGGAGGGGAATTATTTCTGACTGCAACGGGGACAAAACTGCATATGTACAACATAAATAATGTTTTTGTTTGTTTTTGTCTCATACAGAGAGAAAGAAGAGCGTTCGGAGCCGTCCATTAACACAGTGTAGTCTTACACTACGACGTGACAGAAGGAATCGTTCACCTTTTTCATAAGGGGTTGCACAAAAATGCATTTCACCTCCGAAATAGATTTCTCCACAAAGATAAAAACGACACCTGCTCCGGCGCTGAAATCATCGACAATATCAAGAACGTCAACACTGAGACGTCTCCGGTGTGTGTTTAAATGTGTGCGTGCATGTGTGTGTGTGTATTTTCCGTAACCACAGTGATGTCTATCCCAAACATAGAAAGGGAACAGGATAGGCCGGGCCGACGATGGCTCTAAATTCTGTGTGCAATCATCATTAGAGCCCAGGTCAAAAGAACGGGCGACAAAAAAAAAAAAAAAACAAGAATCGCTGCTTAAAAACCAAGGATCACAATATACTGCCTCTATATGCAAATATCATCTATGTATACATGTAATATTGTATTCCATAAATGTGTAGATAATTGACTTATTATCCCAAAAAGCATGAAGAAGAGAGAGAGAGAGCTTACCTTAAAAAAGAGAGATTCTAACACAAGTCAAGGAAAACTTAGCAAAGACTCCTAAAAACTAAACCCCCGTTTATCACCAAACGTCTACACCTACAATAAATTATCCTCAAAGTCCAACACTTTAGTGAAAATAAGAAAGGAAAAGAAAAAGCATCATTCTTAACATAATCAGTATACTGATCGGTAAACTATCGTAATGAAGTAAACATGAGATTGAAAGAAAATGAGGTTTCAATTATATCACTTATGATGATTAGTAATATTCGCGTTAATAATTATATTTTGCATATTTTTTGTTTGTGTGTTTTTTTTCCCGGTTTTTATGATTTTTTTTTCTTTTTTTAATATATATATTTACGGTTTTGTTTATTTCTTAAATTGCTGTAAAACATATTTAAAGTTACATCCTGTCTGTCTGTTTACTGTACAAAGTGAAAAGAGTTTGAAATATCGAATTATTTACAAGGAAAAAACGATTGAACGCACGTACTGACGCCGACACTGATTCGACCCCCCCGCCCTCCCCCCAAATGTCTCCTCCTTATTTCCTGGTTATTCTCTCCGTCCTGCATCATCTTGCTGATAATGATTGACCTGAAAACACTCGATTGTATAAAAAAATTCCAGAGATCCCAACGTATTTATCGGGAGAGTCGCTATAATAGGTTGGGCCGTCCCAACGGGGGGTGGGGGGGGAGTGACTCTTACGTCTTATTTAAGGCTAACTTTCTCCTATTTGTTCACAGGCTGTTTGAAATTTATGACGAGCGATCGGCGGATTGGTGGTTTTTAAAAAAATAGCTGTTGTCGGTCGTGATCTGCTTCCCTCCACACACACACACAGACACACACACACACAGCCATGCATTTAGATGAGGGGTAACTCGACACTCCAGGCCAGCACTTCCAGCACAATCTCCTGCAGCCCTTGAACTTCTGACGCCACCGGCTAAATCCACGATCCAAACCTTTAAATAACGAATAGACACTTCCTTACTCTGTACAGTAATATGATGAGTCATCATCAGACAGATCGAGGTGTGTGTGTGTGTGTGGGGGGGGGGGGGGTCACGGATGTATAATATGAACTGGATAGAGCTCCGCCCCTTTCGCTTCCGTTCATTCCTATGAAGCTGCTCACCCAGCGCATATGCCAAAAAAGTTGTTTGACTTCCGCGTTTATTTCCGGGTTATGGGGCCCATAGAGCATGTGCAGTAGTGTCACTACCATATAAAGATCTATAAAAGCCTGTGTCCATGTCTCGTGGTGTCCTGTGGACACTTTTACAGGCGTCTCTTTTACTATTGCGGTCAATGGGAAAATTGCTTTTTGGGCTTTTGTGGGGTTTTCTGCTGCAGTACCCACAGTGGCCACCATGTTAAAACTGTCTTCAAGGCAGAGGGGGCGGAGCTCTATCCAGTATATGTTGTACATCCATGGGGTGGGGGATGGGATGATAAGGCATGTCTACTGAGTGCCTGAACCCCACACCGAGTAAAAAGGTCCTGTGCAATAAACGAGGCCTCTCCAACTTTAAAAAAAAAAAAAAAAAAGCCTGAAAGCTTTCACAAGATGGCCGCCTCCCTGACACTTTAGTTAGCGTTCAAGAGAGAGGCCTCTCTCAAATAGACATCCTCCTCAGCGTCGTCATCACAGGGCAGCGACGCTCGCCTTCTCCTGCCGACTAAAGGACAGTGCATATTATTGTCTGTGTGTGTGTGTGTGTGTGTGTGTGTGCGTGTGTGCGTGCCTCTCAGACTCCTCACATGAGCGGAAAAAGGTATATACTAGTGAGAGGCCGACAAAAAAACAACAACAACAAAAAAAAAAAACAACGTAAGTGCCTGGTGACTGTTCGTTATGTAACCTGAATAAAACAAGTGGTCTAAAGGCTGCCGTGTTGTGAAGTGAGACCCATCGGTCGATCAATGGGACATCCTGAATACGAGCCGCTCTCACATATCGAGCGCTGCCCATAACGTGACGTGTATGAAATTATTTCACAAAGTTATAAAACATCTCTCCCCAACGGGCAGCGTCTCAAGCCTGCTGTATAAATGTTTACTGCAGTTTTTTTGGCTCATGAGTGTGAAGAGGAGAAAACAGCAGCGGAGGCGGCGTTGGCGGCGTCACAAAAGCCCGTCCTGGTGCTGCCGCGTTCGAGAGCCACGCGTAAACTGGAGGACACATCCACTGGAGAACCGTTTAAGGCACGTCCTTCCTCTCAGTATCTTCAGCTTGTGACCCCAAAAAAATAAATAAAAATAAAGTGTTGTTCACAGTAACACACGTTCAAACCGACTGTGTGTGTGTGTGTGTGTGTGTGTGTGTGTTGGAGTTTGTTTTGTGTGCACTTTGATTTTTGAAAAAGTCGAGGATGTGCCGGCTCCAAACGCCGCCTGTGAGATCCTGTTGTGTGTGTGTGTGTGTGTTTTTTTTTTTTTTCCACAAGGAGCAAATAAACCAAATGAGCGTGGAGTAAAATAGTCAAAGAAGAAGAAGAAGAAAAGAAAATGACTTAGTCTTTCTGGCAGAATCGCCTCGCTGCTGTCACCAGGAGCAAAACTGAACACTGTTACAGGTTACTAAATAAAAAAAAAACAGCAGTGAAATATTCTAATAACAAGAAATGAAAGAAGGAAACAACTTAAGCTGTGTTATCATAAACAATACTAACATCATTATTCACAATGTCATCAATATTATTGTTGTTCTGATACCCTGTTTTTTTTCCTCTATAAGAATATGTTATTATCGTTTATGATTGTATTTCTCATAGCAAACAAGATCGGCTCTTTTGGCGTCAGGGATGAGGACGAGGAGGAGGAGGAGGAGGAGAATAGAGGAGAGCGTTGCTGAGCCGTCTCCTTTCCACTCGTCACCTCCTGTGTCACAGCTCTGGTAAAACGTGACAATGTCTTCTCTCCGTGGTGACACAGGGGCAGATGGCCAGTTCACTTCTCTCTCTCTCTCTCTCTCTCTCCGCTCTCGCAGTCTTTCCTCAAAAGCACTCGGCGGGAGCTCTCAGACAGCTCATCAAATAACACCCGGCTCACACGTCCGATATCAAACTGAAGACGAGGTGTCGCCTCGCCGCGTCGATGACCGAGTAACGTTGACTTCTGCCTCGCCGGAGGATGAATCGATGGACTCGAGTCCAAATGCGTTTCGTGAGTCGAGGGGGATGCGAGGACATAAATGCAGAGTAGCTTTGGCCGTTTCTGACAGAGGGCTAACAATCCACACCTCCTCAGAGCGTCCTGATGTATTTAACTCTCAGTCTTTGCCTCTGATCCTTCATCTCTGATATGATCCAGATGTGCAGCATGTGTGAACAGCATCTTCAAAAATCATCCCTGATCTCTTCCTGACACTGGATCACCTCTCCTCCTCCTCCTCCGTCAACCCCTCACCTGCTCCTCCTCCTCCTTTACTTGTTTTTTTTTTTCACACGTCAGACTCAATACTGGAGAGTTTCTCGTACACATGGCCATTGCTTCCGTTGAAGGGACGCGGGGGTCCGACCCCCAGCATGGAGCCGTGGTGGTTCATCCCACCAAGACTGAGCTCTTTTGGGAACCGGGGTGCGACGTTGGACACCACCCCGGCGGTGGCAGATGCTGGCAGATATGACGTCGTGCTCATCTGGCCCCTGAAGTCACTTCGGCTGTTTTTGGCAACTTGTTGCTGCTGCTGCTGTTGCTTTTTCATGTAATATTGTTTGGCTCCGTGCATCAGACACTGGTCGTCACCAAAGGTGGGTATAAAGGGGTTTTGGTTTACCCGGTCGGGGTAAAGAGATTTGGATAAAGAAAACGCTCCTCCACCTCCTCCTTCCATCAAAGACCTGTCCCTGTCTCTCATGTCCCTCTCACCGACAGAGCGACGGTGGAGGCCCTCCCCACCTCTGAACAGGCCGAATGGTGAGCCAGGCCCTTTCCGGCCCTCGCCTCCGTAAAACAACGGATCCCTGTCCCTTTCCCGCTCTCTCTCCGAGCCCCCGTGACGCTCAAATATGTGCGCGAAGGGGCTGGTGCCCTCCATGTAGCGTTCTTTCTCCTTCAAGCTAACACTCCTGGGTGGGGGCAGCATCCCGCCCATGCCTGCGCCACTCATGCCTCCTCCACCCAGACCCCCCATCATACTTCCCATCCCGCCTGACTCCTCTTTCTGAAGGTCAACAAACGCGTCGTACGAGTGCTGCCGCCGCAGCGGTTTGCCGAATCCTCCGCTCTTCCTCCTCTGCTGGGCCTGAGACTGAGGCCCCGCGCCCATAACTCCTCCCCCGCCTTGGCCTTCACCCATCTGTTCCAAGAGGTGGTTGTTGTCCTCGCTGATATCATAGAGGTTCCCTGTCTTTTTACAGCCCTCGCAGCGCATGCAGGTTGCAGAGCTGGGCCGGCTGTTTCCTCCGCCGCCCGAAGTGCCGCAGCTCATACCACCACCATACCCACCGCCCCCTCCTCCATGCATCGACATCTGCTTGCTCCCTCCTCCCCCGCTAGCCCGACAGTTCCTGCATTCCCACTCTCCCCCTGCCAACCCAGATCCTCCGCCACCCTTTGAGTCAGACTTTTTGGGTTTACTCTTAAGAAAGTCATCCACTGGAACCAGAGGCCCCACACCCCCATCTCTATTCCTAGGGCCCTCTGTGAGGTCCACATGCTCCCACTGAGGGACGCCTTCCTTGGGCCGAAACTGGTCCAAATAAAAATCCCTTACGCTCTCCTTTTCTCTGAAGAGATATGAATTGTCATCATTGTTTCCACCTCCACCTCCTCCTCTCTTGCGTTCAGGGGGCAAAAGTGGTGGCGAGGCAGAGCGGTGGTTGTGGTAGTGGTGATGGCTGATGTGGTACGGTTTCCTCCTGTAGCCCAGCTCAATCTCGTCCAGCTCCCGTCTGGACTTGGCAGAGGCCGGCCTCTTTTTCAAGCTGTCGCGGTACTTTTTGCGCTTCTTGGCGTTGCCCTCCAGGTTTCCGTATGTTACAGTGTGCGTGGAAATGTCCGAGACATCCGAGCGTATATTCCCATCATCGTCTCCTCTCCCTGGAATATAGCTGGGTCCAGGGATGTAGGTGGAGCTGGAGAACTTCCCGTACAGGTCCGGCAGGGCTCCCGTGAAGCCCTGGCCTGAGGGCGGAGTCTGCCCAGACAGCAAGTCAAACTTGCTCATGTTCCTGTGGGTCAGTGCAGAGCAGGGCTGCGTGGTAAAAATAGGGGCCACTCCACCACCAAGGCTTTCACAGTCGAACATGCCGCCCTCCAGCGAGCTAGCGCTACCCAAACTGAGGGGCCTGTTGGGAGGAGGTCCGCTGAGCCCTGGTGTCGAGCCGTGGTGATGCAGGTAATGGTCCTGGTACAGATTGCTGTCCTTCATGTGGATGTTGCCAAACGTCCTCTCCACCTCACTGATGTAATCACTGAACATGTTGTCTTCCGGCATGTACGGCGGCTTGCAGTCCGAGTGGCCCGCCAAGCTACGGCGGTGTTCGGAGATGTCGTAAACCGAGGATTCGCGGCGGATGAAGTCCAGAGCGCTGTGTGGTGAGCCGTTCACCCCTGAGAGCGAGGCCATGTTCTTGGCGGTGCGCAGCAGGCGCATGATGTTGGAGTGGGTGTTGTTCATGGTGGCTGATGGGGAGTTCAGCGCTGAACTGCTCTTCTCCTCTATCTGCACGCCGTGGATGCAGCTGTAGATGCCCTGTGTGGTGGAAACAGATGGGAGGAGATATTAGTGAGTATTCAAATTAAACCTTCAGTTATCAACAGTATTGTATTCTAAGTACTTTCTGTGTCCACAGAGCTATTTCCATTTTTATGTTTGCCCTCTTTTGTTGGCCTTGAATTCTTTCCGCAAGGATAAATAACTATCTTAAAGCTCCCATAGAGTGGTCCTGTTGCACATATATGTGAGTTATGGAGGTCTACTTACATACATTAACTTGTTTTTATGGTCAAAAACCTCCTAGTTGCTGTAAACGAGCAAATCTGTCTTTTCTGACGCTGTTCCCCAGCAGCGATATTTGAGACTCAACTCTCACCCCAGAAGACATAGTGCATTGTGATTGGCCAGCCAGCGTAGAGCCTTCCCAACTGTCTTGTGACAATACCTGGAAGTGACGTAATCAGCACACCAGCTCCCCCCTCTGGAACGGAAGATGCACTGCTACTCATTATCAAAACACTGTTTTATAATGTTTGGGCAGCTGTGGCCTAGTGGTTAGGGCTTCGAGCTCGAGACCGGAAGGTAGCCGGTTCAATCCCCGACCAGTCTGCAGCTGAAGTGCTGTTGAGCAAGGCACTTAACCCCCTCACTGCTCCCCGAGCGCCGCTCACTGGCATGGCAGCTCACTGCGCTGGGTTAGCATGTTCTCCACCTCACTGTGTGCTGTGTGTGTTCACTAACTCACTGCAGAATTGAATTTCCCCTTGCGGGACTTAAAGGGTTCTTAATCTTAATCTTCTTAATCTAATCTAACGGTGTTTAAAAATAGCTTCTTCATGACTCCCCACCGCAGTCCCTTTTATGACTTTTACCCGGAGTCAGAAGACACTGTCGCTCGTGAAACACCTCCACAACTGACATTATTCTTCTTCTGCGGTTCAATGTACGCAACCGGATGTGCCCGGACTCGTGCCCGGAGCAGGACGATGTGCTGTTCCGGAGAACCGATGTTTACGTAACCGGACCGGGTTTTTTCAGAGATCTCGCTGAACCCGAGATTACAACACAACGGTAATGACGCAGATACACACTAAAAAACAGCGTTAATTGGAACTTCCGGTCTAGGTCCGCTTTAAGTATCTTGTTTATGTTACATACTTTTATTGTGATGTCTAAGTGTTCCATCCCGTCAAGGATCAGATATCTGTGATATATTACTCGATCTCGATCGTGGATTTAAAATGTTTAGTGAAGACTTGAAGCTTGAAACCAGCACTTTTCCTGCAAATAGGGCGGTGTCAGCATAGCGTCTGGAGCTCTTTAAAACTATAACTTGGTATAATAAAGATGTAGTCTGTGAGAGCTAAAGTGAGACAGTGCAAGGATACTAGATGGAGGACAGTGTAGCTGGACAGTGCATGATTGATAAAGGCAAAGATGCAATAAAAAACACCCCTGGTCAATACCGTTAATCAATGTGATTAGAATTCAGTCGAACAAAATCACCCGGCAGTTATTAAACACCTCAGTTCCACCACCCCTTGAGCGCCCACCGGCCACAGCACAGTCCCTGTCCATTGAGAAAGGCTAAGCCAAGGAGACGCAGAGGCAGAGGCTTTCAGTGACAGAAAGATAAACGGCCCCATTTGCATTCAGTGATGTACGATACAGTATTCAGATAAAAATGGATGTAGAGGGGAGAGCAAACCAGGCATGACGGATGGGGACGGTAGAGGATCCGATCAATTCCAAACAATGATTTTACTCAGTTTTTCCTGTACATCTGTGGAGGTTCTGTGGAAACGAAAAAGGGATTCTTCCCACTGTAACACAGCAGCTGACCTCAGCCTTGCTCGCCAATGCAGAGGTCAGCACTGTGTCAAGAGGTGAGGAGGTCAGCGGCCATCAAATCTTCTCTGCTCTTAAGCAATGACTCCAGCCCATTCTCCTCCTTTTATGCACTAAAATGACTTGTTGACCCCAGGTTGTCCTCTCCCAAGACACTCGTTTCTGCTAGTTAATTAGCTCCATAGAAGAAAGAAGAAGAAAAAAAGGCCTTCATCTCTCACGCCGCTTTTATAGATAATGTTATTGCTTCTTTCAATTTCACAGTCTGTTAACAGCCGAGTATGTAAAGCTTGATAGTGATCCAGACCTAAGAGAGGTTAACACAAATACAACATGACTCAACAATATTTGAGAATAAACAGTACAGGGTTAAACTAAGCACAGTCTTTTAATGTTTATCAGTTTTTTTTCTTCTTCTTCCCCATAATTACATCATTTGTCAGCACTTCGTCTCTTTCGTTTTTCTTCTTTTATCGACCTGGTCCACATGTGGCTGAGGGTTTTTTCCCTTCTCTGTGAGACCTGTTACAGATGCCATGATGGTGTTGGTGTATTAAAGGGATACTTGCATTTAGCTTTGTGTTACTAGAATAGGGGTAGTATCTTTTTTTTTTTTTTTATTATTATTTTTGTTTAAATTATGCTTCCCAACCTCAGTTTCCCCTGAGTTTGATTTGCTACGTGTTGCCCACCAGTGACAATTGGTCCTGTTAGCATAACTGCTAGCAAAGATGACGAACACTGTTTACGTTCCGGGAATGAGGTCCCGTCCCCCTGCAGGTACGTCTAAAAAGTACGGGATTAGCGTTGATTCCAAGAATGTAAACGGTGTCCGCCATGTTTGCTAACAGTTATGCTAACAGGACCAATGCTAACAGGTTGAAGATATTGCTCGAAACTGAGTTTGGGAAGCACATTTAAAAAAAAATAAAAAAATAAAAATAATAGCATTCCTTTAAGTAAAGGTAAAAGCTGAATGTGCAGCATTTAAGTGCTTCCCCTCTCAGACGCACGCACACAAGCAACAGTCAGGAATTAAACGTCAATACAGTAGTGCATCAAATCTTAAAGTGATTCCTATTCTGTATTCAGCAGCAGATTTTGTGTATTCCAAGAGTCCATGTGATTTAACAGTTGTCAGATTGCTGCCAGCCCGGTGCTGCAGTATCTTAAGATTTGGGTATTATGCGTGAATTGCAGTAATTGTGGCCTGAAGGTTTTCCTAAAAATGTTCAATCTGCAACAAAATCTATATGTGATTACACTGATACGGAGAGGCAGGAAATCACCAAATAACTAGCTGTATACAGAGAGGGTTATCTACTTGTCGCCGCTTATGCTTTAATAGCGCCTATGTGCAGTCGAAGCATACGGTGCGACATGCAAATCAGTGTAGTGAAGTGAGGGCTGCGAAATCAATATAATTCATTTGTTTCAGGTGGGACCAGGACAAGCAGGTAGTCGAGGGAGAGCAGCTCGCTAAGCTGCTGAGCTTAGGAGAAACCAAGCCATGACCAAAAGCCACGAGACTGACACCAAACATGACAGACGTCTCATTTTTACAGTGCTTAGCTTAAATGTTAATTGCATCAATAACAATAAAGTTTATTGGATTACGCTGTGAAATCAAAAACAACAACAAAAAAAAAATGGAGTAGCAACACAAGAGGGTGGGGAAAGAAAATGGAAGAAAATAGCCGTGGCTGAGGAGAAAACGCTTGAGTAAATTAGAAGGAGACAATGTGGTGCTGGGGCCGAGGACCGTGGAAAGATAATAAACGATAATTGCCGCTGTTGCGGTTTCGGAATGCGAAAGCCCCGTGCTACATATGCAAATTAACTGTGTCAATGAATATTTCCTCGTGAATATTTTAACATAGTGAATCACTTTGGGCTTTGCTCGTGGACAAAAAAAAAAAAGTCTTCATTTATGTTGTCACATTGTCGCAAAAGACAGAGGTAATTTCTGCAAATGAGAGCAATCGCTGGATGTTAAACAAAAACATAATTGCTCCCAGATCCAGTTCACACACAAACTATAATGGTGTAATGATCAGAAACAACACCAAGTGGCCTGTCGCTGGAAATGAGAAGTCGGCTGACATCTTCAGCAACTGGTCTTTTACGCTGCGGCACTAACAATGAACATGCACACGCTACTATAAACAAGGCTACGGCGACAACATGAAATTAACACCATACAAAATAATCAAAGTTGGGCACTGGAGCGTAGAGAGAGGGGGAAATGTTGTTGAGTTTTTTTTCGTTTTTTTTTTCTGTAGCCTTGGTTTCTTGGAACAAGCAGCCCTGACACCATAACAGCACATCATCAAATGGAGGGAGGGAGCAGCAGCAGCGTGTGGCTCTCTGCCGTAAATTAGCCACGCGGTTTAGCCTGCAGCGGTTCACCTTCAGAGGCACGCAGTGAATTACACCGGAGCCATGTCAAAACAATTGGAATGCAAATCAAATACCTTGGGGGTGACTTTGGTCTCCTGGGTATCCAGTAATCTACCCCCCTCTGGTTCTGTGGCTGATTTTAGTTGAGTGAAATATTGATTTCGGCTCAACCTTTTGTAAATATTTACGCCCACAGATGTCAGAGAGACCAACAGTAAGCGTCAAAACAACAGGACAAAGCTCATACGTGTAGAAGTGTGACAGTGGTTTGGTTCTTTGTGGATGTTACGCACGTTCATAATCTCAGCGTGTTGTCATTTCAAAGACTTTAAAAAGCTGAATCAGCTGAAAATGTGATAAGGGAGGATAAGTCAGTGATTCTGAGGTTAACTGGACAACTATTATTTTAGAGCCCGCTACTTTCCTGTTTACAACAATAAAAATTTATTTTTATTAGGGCTGTCAAAAGATTAAAATTTTTAATCAGATTAATCACAGGGTAGCTGTGGATTAATCATGATTAATTACTATTCGTAAATATGCCAGAAAAAAATGTAATTTTCTCTTTATATTGTTGTAGGAACAGAGAGATAAATAAAGTATGTGAAAATATAAATGTAAAGAAAAATAAAATACTGTAAATAACTTTTTTTTTAAAACTATACATTGCACTGTAAATAACTCACATTATAAACAAAATATAAAGCATAGAAGTTAAATAGTTTTCTTACTAAACCCACAGCAGGAAATTCCTCATCAGCACCTTTGAAGCACTGCTTCTACTAGTTAGCGTTAGCGTCAGCTAGCATTCTGACGCTAATGTTAGCTGCTGTCTGTGTCCCCGTTAGTTAGACAGTGACTGTTAATGTTATGATTATATCATTATCTGTACGCTACGGGTAGACATGCAGTTTATGAACAGGCAAGGCAGGCTTGTGGAAGTGAGAAAGTGCGTAAGTGAGAAAGTGCGTAAAAAAATTAACGCTTTAATTCCACAAATTAATCATCTTGCGTTAACGCGTTAATTTTGACAGCCTTAATTTTCATACGTTAGAGAGTGGCTGACGATAAAGGCAGTGGCGGTTGCTAGGTCTTTGAAACAGGGGAAGCTAATTTCAGGCCCAGTTAATTATACACAAAACTAGAAAAAGGAAACTTGATAATTATGCTATAATAGTGTTTTGTTTTTTTTCCAAAAAATTAGTTATATCGCTGAGCAAATAACATACACCGACTGAATCCCACGCTAAATCCACACAGGACTGAGGCAGAAAATGCTCCTCTGTCATGTTATGTTTCTGCAACGCTGTCAATCAACAATTGGTTCCTCCAATCATCATGCAGAAGCCCAGCACCCATGCCCGCCCAGCCACTGTCGTGGAAGCAGAGCTTCCCTGGAAGTGAAGTTTTTGCCGCATTTATCCGATCACCGTCGAGAGAGGAAACCGTCCCATAGAGAACAGTTGGAGATGAGCTTCGAGTGGTTTTAATGCAGAGGCTGCTACATAGCACACTTTAGTACTGAAATGTAAATACAACAGTACATAGCTGTATGTGCTGACTGCCACTGAGATAAAGGCAGTTCTAAATGTGCTAATCCAAGCAATTTAAACTAAACTGTCAACACATCTAAGCCTCACTACTCTATGTACAGGAGCACTTCCTCTTGGAAGCTAAAGGGAAAAAAAGGAAAAAAAGAATAAATCACTTTTTGTTTTAATGTTGGCAAAGACGGCGGCGTAGTTACTCGAAAACCATATGGAATGTTACACAGAGAGTTGTTATTCATATCAGCTGTGGCACAATTTGGAAAGTGTGCCAGGTAGTAAAAGTGTGATTCTTCCAGGCGTATGCTTGATTTCGATGCTTGGAAACACACGCTAGGTGTGAACTGTGTCAGGACTAATGTGCTGTGTTGGCACTATGAAACGCTCCATCAGAGTATTATGGGGGACGAGTCATTTCAAAACGACCGGCGCTTTCCATTGGAGGGTCTCCAACAGAGGTCAATATGCTCCGATGGGTGTGTTTGCTTGTGATTCACATACAGATGGATACTTAAAGGACTCATATTATATTATACCCTATTTCTACATGTTAACATAGTCCCCTGGTGTTCTAATGAACATGTCTGTGACATGCTTTGGTCAAAATACCTTAAGGATGAAGCACCACAGCAGTTCAATCACTCTGCCAAAACAGCCCTGTTCAGAACGCTTGCTTTTGAGCGTCTGTCTCTTTAAATGCAAATGAGACACAGGATACTACATCAGCGTAGTCACTGAGGCTCCGGCAGCTAACAGCAGTTAGCATTTGGAAAAGCCGTCATTTGCCGACTCTAGCCGGCATATTGCCGTCATATATAAAATGTAAAACCTCTGAGGCTGGAAGTTTGTGTAGAACTCTGTGCTGCACTGTGCACTTCGCAGACTTCAGCTCTTACGGATACGATTGCCCTCGCCTGCACTCTCAAGTTTTTTAGGGACAAAGCAGAGCTACGCAAGACAACGATTCCAGGAATGTCTCATTGTGACGTAGCAATGAGTGCGGAAGTCAGCATCGCGTATTTTATCTCATGTACTTAGACTGAGGAGGACCACAAAAACATGAATGAGTCATTTTTTTCACACTTTGCTTCCCAGAGTCCTTATTAAAACGATTAAAAAGTTGATTTTGCATCATATTCCTTATGTACATACAGTATATGTATTTCTCTGTTGTAATTCCTCACCCTGCTAATGGAGAAGACGAAGCCGGGCTGGCCGGAGCAGACGCCCATGAAGCAGAAGCGGAGCTGCCAGTAGAACCAGTGCTCGCATATGAAGGTGATGAGCGACAGAGCCATGGCGGCGCCGAGCATGTAGAAGACGCCGGCCATGTTGTCCACGTCCAGCTGACTGGACATCACCTCGTTCTTCTCGTGGTGGCAGATCCCCGTCAGCCACAGGGACTCCAGCTCCTCCATCTCACCTGCATGAGGGGGGAATGCAGCGAATCGGCGGGACGATGACGATGAGGAAGAGGATGGAGGGAGAAACAGATGGTATGGAGGGCAAGCGAGAGGTGGACGAGAAGGAAGAAGAAGTCGGGTGAAAATAAGTCATGACATGAATGAAGAGGACAGGAGCCGGTTTATAATTGAAACGGCGAAGAGAGGAAATAAAAGAAGGAAAGGAGGGTGAGAAATGGAAGAGATATTAAACAGAAAGGAGGATATGATGTAACAACAGTGTGAGTATTGGAGGACACAAGGGATGGAGAGATGATGCAAGAGAAGGTGAGAGGAGGAGAGGCCAGTGAAATACAGGCTTCATGATCTACGCACACATACATGGGTTAATTTCACTGGTCTGATTTAATTTCATCTCTGTGAATAAGTGTTGTCTTTTTTTAAAGCCAGCGTGTGTGTGTGTGTGTGTGTGTGTGTGTGTGTGTGTGTGTGTGTGTGTGTGTGTGTGTGTGTGTGTGTGTGTGTGTGTCCCTGAGCTGCCGGTCTCTTTGTGGGTCACCTTCTGCTTCATCTACGAGTCGTTCTCTATCAAAGCCGACTGTGGCAGGACAAGTGTCGCTTAATTAATCATAGATTCAGCCGCTGTCGCTGCGTGTCACCGTGACTCTTCTACCGCGGCGGTGGCTGCTGGCCTCTGAACAACAACGACGACAACAACAACAACAACACGGAGCTTCACAGAATACATACACACACAGACACACATGACGACCTCTTGTCAGATCTCCTAATAAACGATAACTGCTCCCATTTTAGGGGATCCGTGACCGTAAAGGGTTTAAAAACGGTGTGAAAACAGCGAGCATCGATAAATGTACGCACAATAAAGAGCTTTCATTATTACAGGTATTAACTATGCACACACAGTGTTTTATAGCTAATTAATTGATTGTTTATTTTCTACACTACACACAACTGCATCTCAGCGTCCGTGTCGGCCTGTTCCCGGAGATTTAACGCCAGACTTTTTTGGCAGCAAGACTCGGTTCCCCTCACACTAAAAGTGAAGCAGCTAATGGAATGCAGCCATTTCATTATACACTTGAGCTTTTGTTAAATATATAGTACGGAACACTTGTGCATTACAACATCTAAAAAAAAAACACGACTTATGTTAAATAGTCTACATCCACAGCTCATTGTACCATGTGTGCTGTAACGTCCTGTGCCTATGAAACATCAGAGTAAGGAAGTACTTCTTTTCAGCCTATTTGAGGGGTTTTTTTTCATTTCATTGTATAAATGTATCACTAATGAATCACTCGTCTGCCTTTGCTGCACATTCTCTCACGACAATTCCCATGATAACACACTCTCTTCCTGCTTCCCCGTGTCATCAAACTAGGTCTTTTTGTTATTGTATTGATTGAGAGACACCTAGTGGCACAAATTACATACTGTGAGTCTAAAACATAGGTGAACATCACTTCTATGGCGTCTCGATCTATGCAACAGGTTACAAGGCTCTGCATTCAACAGCTAAATCGCCACGTCCGTGATATATTTTCTCGCTCGTGTCTGCGTCAAACCACACAGACCTCCCTTACAGCCACTTCATATGAGGACAACAGGCTCTGTCTCTCTCTCTCTCTCCATGTGAGTCTCATCACTTTCTAGGTCACCATGAGGGGAGTGGGATGGAGAGGCGTGGTAAAGTAACATTGAAATCCTGAGAGGCCTGAGACAGGTTCCCAAATTATGAATCCTGTTGCTGTGGCACAGGGGAATGTTAGATTGAGGCAACCCATATTCACACACAAGTGTATATACACTTCAAAAGTTTGGGGTCACATAGAAATGTACTTATTTTTGAAGGAAAAACACTTTTTTTTCAATGAATATAACATTAAATGAATCATAAATACACTCTATACATTGTTAATGTGGTAAACGGCTATTCTAGCTGCAAATGTCTGGTTTTTAATGCAATACGTACATAGGTGTATAGAGACCCATTTCCAGTGTTCTAATGGTACATTGTGTTTACATTGTGTTAGAAGGCTATTGGACGATTAGAAAACCCTTGTGCAAAATAATGATTTAGAATAAAAATCATTATTTCTAATCTTGTCAATGTCTTGACCATATTTTCTTTTTATTTTGCAACTCTTTTACTGAATAAAAGTGTGACTTTTAATGGAAAACACAACAAAAATTCTATAGGTGACCCCAAACTTTTGAACAGTAGTAGTACACTATTTTTTTTTTAAATTTGACACATGGATGATCAAACTTACAGTCAAACAAACACAACATCTGAACTAACTGTATGTAGGTTGTTAAAAACAAAACGTGTCATACTCGACACTTCTTCAGTCTTCATCGGTGACACACAAAAAACGAACTTCCTGTTTATACACGCACTCATTTTCAGAGGCCTGACCCATATTCGCATGATCATGTGCAAACACACAAAGTACACACTGTGTCGAAATACACCAGGAGCTATGCTGGCACCCCTAACTGGGACACACTATAGCGCCCCCCCCCCCCCCCCCCCCCCCCCCCCCCAAGGGCCCTCGGGTCCAGGATGGACAAAACAGGCTGGACCGTTACTGAAAACCGTGATATAATAAACAGACACACGATAAAATGTCCTTAAGGTCCATAAAAGGAACTGCTGTCAGTGACATTTTGACTTATTTACAGTGAAGAGGTTTTTTTTTTTTAGCTTGAAACACATAAAACATGTGCTCTGTGGGTTAGGGACGGACATTTTGGACACGTTTAATTTCACTCCCTGCTCGTTCTGAAATGTTGTGCAATGCTCCGCCTCCATCTGACAGGAACGAGGCGTGTTTTTCAAAAGTGCGAGCCCATAAAAGATGGAGCGTGATCATAAAGCACGGGGGGTGTTCGACCGATGGAGCTAAATTTCAACTTAGAATTCTAGCAGCACCTTTTTTTTGTCTCACAGTTGTTGATGTACGACAGCGAAGGATAAGTGTGCGTTTGACCCACACGACCAACTACACTTTAAAATTGATGTGTCTGATACTCGTGAAGTGAAGGCCGACGCATAAAGTACAGGAAGCACGAGACAAACGGGTCAAAAAACTATTGTCCATTGTGAAGTACATCTGAAAACATACGCTACCGTTCAAGAGTTTGGGTCTCTTAGAAATTACCTTATTTGGGAAGGAATGAATATAACATTAAATGAATCAGAAATACACTCTATACATTGTTAATGTGGTAAACGACTATTCTAGCTGCAAACGCCTGGTGATTAAAATAATTGACATTGTCTATGGCAAACCGTCTTAACATTTAATAGCTAGACTGGAAATGTAGTACAGATATCTGTAATTCAATTCTTCCTTGTCAAAAAGAGCATTTCAGATATCTACAACAACATTCGTCCTATCCACAATTGTCATTTCAGATATCCACAATAACATTCTTCCTAGGGCAAATGACGTCACTTCTACCATCCATGTGTATTGGGCTTTCCATTTCAGATATAAACAACGTCATTCTGGATATCTAGAATGAACATTCTGGATATCTGCAATAGAATTCTTACTAGGAGAAACTCCCATTTCAGATATCTTCAATCCAATTGTTATTAGTCATAATATAAACAATACTTTTATGGATATCTGCAATTGTATTGTTTCTTGTAAGAATTCTATTGCAGATATCCAGAATGTAATTGTGGATATCTTTAATTACCATTCTGACGAGTGAGAATACAATTTTGACTAGGAGAAATGCTATTATGGCTATCTAAAATGTAATTACAGATAGGAGTGTGGTTCGATTAAATGTTAAAACGGCTTCCCATACATTGTCCGTGGTCGGTCTGTTGCCCTGTTCACTCGTGTAAGAATTGTGTGACGTCACAAATAAACCAAAAACAAACTCCAGCACCATGGATAATACTGTGGTTACTATCGTGTACCTTTTACTTTCGGATGAATGTGGGTCTTAGTATTAGCACTGTGCTGGAACTGAAGCCAGCATTAGCATTACTGGCATAAATGAAGCGGATGAAGATAACTAGCATGTTCGCCCAGCTCTTACATTCCCATTAATGCTGATTATAACCAAAGCTGATAAAAAAAAAAAACCCCTGTGAATTGCTTCCTGTTGAAACTCAGGAATCAGTGCACAGGTGAGTGATCAAAAGACACCGGGGGGAGAAACTGTCATCAAGTAAGATCACAGCGGGGGAAACAAGCTGGACGTATCCTTTAAGTGTTCTCCTGTTTGCTGTAGGGTAACCATTAAGATGTTTGGTTTAATGTGAGCACAGTGACTGATCTGGTGCACGTCTGACTAATTAAATACACAACTCATCGCATCAACACAACTTACTGCAAACATAACCTGGAGTCTGTGCTCAGTGTGTGCATCGTCAGACTGTGCAGGCGCGTCTATAAATAAAGATCTCACCGTCTCCAAAGAGCTGCAGGATGGCCAGGTCCACGTGTCTCTTCCACAGCGACTCCTTCTGAATGGCGATGCCGTAGCCCGTGGTGGCAAAGATGTAGCCGCTGCCGATGGTCACCAGCTTGCAGCCCTCGTCCCTGCCGGCCATGTAGTTCAGTACGGCCGCGTCATAAATGAAAGCGTCGAGTTTGCTAATGAAAGAGATAGAGAGAGCGAGAGAGAGAGAAAGATAGGTTACAATTAATTAGCGCTTAGGAGTCAGACATCGCTGCTACAACATTCCAATTAACCTGCTAAATAGCACTAAGCTGCTGATAAGTGTAATAGACTTCCACTTGGTTTGCCAAAGGCTGGAGTTGGCACACAGACGGGGGGGCGAAAAAGGCACACTCAACAAAAAGTGAAGAGGGGGAGTGAAAGTATTATTGGAGGTTTTCAGCGACAATATGTTTCTACATGAGGACGAGACAAGAGGGGAAGGTACAGACACGGCCCGGACTATTTAAAGACATTTTCCTACCATTTGCAGCATATATTATAGTGTTATATTAAAGTACAACAACCATTCAACCATATATATAACCTTAAGATAAAAATAACATCTAATAATCACATATTGCACCATTTACATTAGTGCAATATACTTATACTTGTTAAACCTTTGTTTATTTATATTGTAAATATTAAGCCCATACTGTGGATATTCTGCAAACCGTCTACAATGTACATTCTATTTTAACTCTTTAGTGCTAATATCTATATTGTACATTTTTGGATGCATGTTTATTATTTATTATAGATAGATAGATAGATAGATAGATAGATAGATAGATAGATAGATAGATAGATAGATAGATAGATAGATAGATAGATAGATAGATAGATAGATAGATAGATAGATAGATTAAGTAATAAGTATTTTCTTTGTTAATAGAGATATAAAAATGATGAAAACCATTGTATTATCTTAGTTTAGGGCCATATTATGGATTACTGACGCCATTGTTGCGTAACATTTATTTTTATTTTACGATCTTTTGTCAATAGCTGGCCGGTGCGGACAAGCGATCGCTTGCTATCGTTTACTTTTCAATAAGCCGTGGTGTGTGGTAACTGTCAGCTGAATATGTCCGTGGTTGTGGTACTTGTATGAGTATCATCTTATAACTAACTAACAAACCTAATAACTTGACTGAAATAAAAAATAATAAATAAATAATCGTGACGTAAATGTGTTTGTAATGAGCTTTCACGTTATTCTGCCCCCCAAAGTCTGAAGACGTATCTGCATTTAAGGGGTGTCCCATTTCTAAGTGACAAAATAACCCTCAACACTTGGTTTTGAGGGCCAGTTAAGATTAAGGGTTGAGCTTGAGGGTTATGATAGGAATTGGAATTGGCCCATGCTCTATGTTTTCTGTCTTATTTCAGGTCCTCACCCAGCCTTGAGGCTCTGCAGGGCCTCGTTGACGTTCCTCTGGTGGAACTTGGTCATGTAGCCGTGCATTTCTGGATAGTTGTTCCTAATGTTCCTCTCTGTGCTCCCGTTCGGGACGGTGCCAAACCGAAAGGGAGGCGAAAAGTCATTGGGGCTCTGGAACTAAACGGAGAGGACAGGACAGCAAATTCAATAGAGCACATCTAACAGATTACTGGGTACAAATGAGCGCTCGTAAATCATCTTACCTTTTTGTCGGAGAGACCAGAAACCTGGTCCACATATTCCTCCTGGATCATGAAAGCGGCCAGATTGGCAGTGTACGAGGCCAGGAAGATGACAGCGAAGAAGGCCCACACTGACACCATGATTTTACTGGTGGTGCCTTTGGGGTTTTGCACCGGCACAGAGTTGTTGAAGACCAGACCCCAAAGCAACCAGATGGCCTTACCGATGGTGAAGGACGGACCGTGAGGTTCTGAAAGAAAAATCAAAGATAAATGTAATGATAAGCGCCCCTTAGTCACTTAGAAATGTCCTTATTTTTGAAGGAAAAACACTTATTTTCAATGAATATAACATTAAATGAATCAGAAATACACTCTATACATTGTTCATGTGGTAAATGACTATTCTAGCTGCAAACGTCTGGTTTTTAATGGAATATGTACATAGTGCCCCCGACACCGGAGTCCAGGCACCGTTTACCAGTTAGCTCCGTTAGCTGCATTAGCTCCTTTTAGCGCCGTTAGCGCGCCTACAGTCGAACTGGAACGGTCTGTTTGTCAAACGGAAAGAGCAGCGCTAAAAATAACCAGTGAACCTGTGTACTGTTTATGTGTGCCTCTGTTTTTGAAGTTTAGCGTTACTTTAGACACTCATTTTAACAATCCGGAATCACTTTAACGTGACGTCACACGAGTCTTTTTCCGGTTAGCTCTGCATGATGTTGTCTATGTACAGTGCCTTGAGATGTTGTATGTTGTGATTTGGCGCTAGACAAATACAATTGAATTGAAATCCCGACCACTGAGAACGACTGCTGTAAATCAACACTTTTACACGTTTTGACAAAAACCCTGAACATTACGGACAACATTACTGAATGTACTTTTGAGTTGTTGTTTTCAGTTTTCAGGATCCGTGTAGAGTCAGTTCAGAGGACTGATTCATCCTGGCCTTTATGCTGTGATAAGCAGTTGGTTTGCGATGTTCGAGTGGGTATGTGTGAGTGTGTGAGACAGAGGACGAGTGCGAGAGCACGTGGGCGTACATTGTTGCTGCAATGAGGCTTTTGTTCACGGGCAAAAAAACCGACTTCATCGGTGCCAAAATATCTGCGGCGCGAAGTCTGCAGAAACGTTGGTTCGGGTAAACACATTTTATTAATGTGTAGACGAGCCCCAGTGATAGATACTGTGGCGCCAAATTATTAGAGCCCAAACTTCCATCCGAGCTCTTCATGATATCAAGCTCCCACCGAGCTACAAGCAGATGAAACAGGAGACACACAGACGAGAGCGGCGCTCCAGGGAGGAGGGCGACGTCTTCTTCAGAGCACCATGAAGGACGAGATGAAGAGAGGACGAGAAGAAGACAGCCGCGCTCTATAAATAGCCACATCACAGACAGAGATTTTGATTCTCATCTTTTTTGGATAAGGACTTCCAACGACAACAACAACAACAAAAAACAAGTCCCTTGCTGTTAGAGCGGACACGAAAACTTGAAATTGAATGGGAAAACTGATTGTCCATTGTGGCGAAAGCAGTGCTAGGTAAATAAAAAGCAGCGTGGAGGAGAATGAAGTCACTGGGTCAGTGAGGACTTCAAGTGGAGGGCATCAGTGTTTGTATTTATGTCCATGTCTCTGTCAGTTTGTACAAGACGATCCAGAGTTGAATCGCATTAACCTGCGCTCGTCTGTTTGGAGCCTCATTCACAGAACACTCTCCCTCTGCAGGACAAAGAATCCTTTGGATCCTCATTCGCAAAAAAAATCTTCTGCAAAAATTGGATGATTTCCTGTTTTTTGTGTGCTTCTGTGAATGTCAAAATTCTGTGCACTTGCATCACAAATAGCACTTGGCTACACTTACTACTTAGTAATTTCACAATCCGATTTTGTTTCTTTGCCAGAATAATATTGTGCTGCTTCCATGTGCTGGTTTCATTCTGGCTGTTAAACATCGTTCCAAATAATAATAAAAATAATAATAAAAAAAATACTTAGAAGAACAAAAACATTTGATCGTCAAGCAACACACACTGGTAAGTGTTGAGTCTGGAAAGCATTTTACTAACCAACATCCAGGTTTCATGTGAAAAGTCTGTGGTGTTTGTGTTGGTTATTATTTGTGATTTTCATCCTCACTATTCATCAAAAAAACAACCCAGTCTCCTACACAATAAGCACATTTGTTTTTTTGGCAAGTGCGTTAAACGTTGTGGGAGGTTTGGGCACGAAAAGCACGAAGAGGATTCAATATTCCACCTCGATCTGTTGACCATTAAGCTACTGCTCGACATTGTTCAGTATGGCTGCCTTGTGTTGGCAGAGATGTTTCACTGTAACCTGAAGAGAATTTGATTTCCTATAACAGTTTTGAGAATGGACTTTAAAAAAAAGGACATAAGCTGAACTACAGTAAAACCTCAAGCATGCGTTGATGCAACGGTAAAATTTCAACCTCGAACCTTTAGATGTGGGACATGAGGGAAGCAACACGACAAAAAAATAAACTAGGACTGCACGCAATTGAAAATGACTAACTTCCTGTGGATTTAAGGCCATGGTTACAGTCAACTTCCTCGTTTCTCTTGGTCTATAACATCTTTGGATGGCGACTCCGCCCCCTCCTAGTACGCTCATTTACGTAGGATGCAAAACGCCAAACTAAACACCAAAATTCAAAATGGCTGACTTTTCTATGGAGTTGAGGACATGGTTACGGTCGACTTTTTTGTTTTGTTCGTCTTGGTCGATAACATCTTCCCACCAAGTTTTGGGAAATTTGGTGAAACTCAATTTTACCTATTTTTTCACCTTGGGGGGGCGCTCCACCTTTCTGTGGAGTTGAGGCCATGGTTGCGGTCGACTTTTTCGTTTTGTCTTGGTCTATAACATCTTTGGACTGTGACTCCGCCCCCTCCTACACCACATGATCACATTATTTCCCATGGAAACAAATTCGGACGAGTTTGCTCATTTACGTAGGGGTGCAAATTGGCAAAATGGACGCCAAAATTCAAAATGGCTGACTTTCTGTTGAGTCGAGTTGAGGCCATGGTAACGGTCGACTTTTTTGTTCGTCTTGGTCGACAACATCTTCCCACCAAGTTTCGGGAAATTCGGAGAAACTCAATTTTGCCTATGTTTTCACCTTAGGGGGTGCTATAGAGCCCTTGAGCAACGCACAAGTTTCAAGGAGTTTTCAAGTTTCAGGAGTTTTTATGCACTCAAAATTGACCGCAAAGCAACGGATATTATAATAATAATCTGAAAGACAACAATAGGATCCTATTCGTTCCAGCCCACAGCTTGGGCCATAATAAACAATTTCAAAGGGCTGCATTAATTTGCATGTATATCTTTAAACAGTAGCGCAGGTATCATCCCTGTGTGTGTGTGTGTGTGTGAGTGCAGTGATCTAAGGCCTCTCACCTCTGCCGTCAGCCAGACAGCGGTTGTAGCCCACAGGGCTGAAGTACTCGAATATAAACACAGCAAAAGCTGACACCAGCAAGAGCATCACAAACATCATCACCCACACATCCGCACTGAAGGGCTCTGGAGAGGAGAGAGGGAGGGGAGAGGGAGGGGAGGAGAGGATGGACAGAGAAGATGGAGAAGAAACGAGGAAAAGGCAGGGAAGAGAGGAAGAGGAAATAAAGCAAGAGAGAGAGAGAGAGAGAGAGATGTAAATGCAGAACACCAGATTGAGAAGAAATAGAGTAGGAGTAGGAAATATTAAGAGATGAGAGGGCAAAGAGACACGGAGGGAGTAGAAAAGAGAATGAATAAGCGGTTAGACACATTATCGTGTATGCATTACAACTCAGTTAGTCTGTTCTCTACGACACTTTTTGATCAAATTAAGAGATGAGAAATGAGACGTCGAAGTGACACTGAACTGACAGAGATCCATCGAACACGGAAGACATTTAAATCAAACATACTTGACTGTTTTATTAATTTCAAAGAATCTTTTCTGCGTGATTAAAACCAATGCTTCATGAAAAATGCCTTCATTTGTCTAAATCCCACCACCCCACCACCTGTAGTAACTCTCCTGCAAATGTCAGCTTTGATCCTTTAACAAATAAGAGGCTGTTCATGTGCAGCAGCTCTTGTGAGCTTGAATATCATATTTCCAATACTGTGAGGTTCATCCTTAGGGTTTCTGAGGGCATTTTTCTGGGTTAATGAAGGATCTGATGCAGTTCTGGTGATCAACTGTCTTTGTTTTGATTTTATTCTTAGTTTAATTCAGTTCGCCCCTGGTTTTGGATCCTCGCTAACGACAGACGTGACAGGAAAAGATGTCCACGAAGCCCTTTGGTTGAAAACATCTCGTGTTTTGGATGCTGCATATGAACAAACCCCCCTACGCTAAATGAAGAAAACAAACGATGTCAACATTTATAACATAAATAATAATGCACACAATTACAACATAAATGTGTGGTGAGGCTCTGATCCTCACCTAAGAAGGCCGAAGGAGACACGGTGCCGTTGCTCCGGGAGACCATGACGCTGATGCCCGTCTCGATGAAGGGGACGGAAAAGTCGATGACCTCTGACCTCTCCTCGTTGATGGTCAACGAGCCCACAGCCATGTGAGCGTTTTTTAACACCACCTGGGCACGAGGTAGAAAGAAAACGGCCGTTTATTATCTCTCCATCACAGTCAACCAACATCTGATTGAAAAAATATATAATATATAACATCCTTCAGTTCATTTAAAAGGGACTGGTCAGTTTTTCCAACTGTTAATAATTATAATTACTGTATTATTAGAGTTAATAGAGACAAAGGTAGATTTCACATTGGTCGTAAAGATCTACAGGGCTATTACAAAAGCTTCAATGTAGTGAAAATATGAGCATTTTTGTTCATTTTTCTTCTAAATCTATTAATAAATGAATGTAATTGGGCCTGTAAGCGTGGATTAAATTTAAATTTTCAATTTAAATTCTATTTGTATAGTGCAAAAACACAATATACATTATCTCAAGACAGAAACCTTAAAAATATTATAGGGAGAAGAGAAACAGTTTACACAATGATCAAAACCCATTTTTTCTCTTCTACCCAGTATGAGACGTTGGTTTTTATCTTTTTTTATAGTTTTATTGTAGTTTATTTGTGTTGTTTTTACACTTTCTACAGTCTTTTATTGTTTTAATGTTTGTTCTTAGGTCACACGTTTTTTTATATTTTATTTGTTTTATTTATTTCTGATCTTGTTTTTAAAGTGCTTTATAAATAAAGTTAGATTGGATTGGATCTGCCTCGACCGATTGTGGTGAAAGGAAAAATGGGGTACAGAGAAGAGGAAGGACAATGGATGTTTTCAGCAATATGATTGAAAAAAAAAATAGCGCTATGTAATAGGTTAACGCGCGTTTCCATGACGACTGACCGGAAAAAGACGCCACCCAGAGTCCAGGCACCGTTTACCAGTTAGCTCCGTTAGCTGCATTAGCTCATTTTAGCGCTGTTAGCGCGCCTACAGTCGAACTGGAGCGGTCTGCTTATTAAACGAAAAGAGCAGCACTACAAATAACCAGCGTACCTGTGTAACTGCGTATGTGTGCCTCTGTTTTTAAAGTTTAGCGTTACTTTAGAGACTCATTTTAACAATCCGGAGTCACGTCACATGCGTCTTTTTTCCGGTCAGTCGTCGTGGAAACGCGCCATTAAACGCCGTTGACGCGTTAACGTTTGACAGCACTAGATAAAAAGACTACAAATAAATAATAAGTTTTTAGAGGAGAAAAAAAACAGTTTAGTGATTCACAGTTTGACAGTTTCCGGAACCATAAATTGACCGATGTCAACTACTGGATCATCCCAGCTGTCAATCACACTGTACACTCTATGTCCACTTTTTAATACGCTGCCTATAGCAATAAGAATATAGAAGAGGCCCAGTTATATTTGTCAGCTGAGCACAGTACACATCAGCAACAAGTCTGCGATGAGGTAAAAGAGGGCAGGTTGTCACAGCGGTGGGGGTTGTGCGGTGCTGTGTGCGACTGTTGTGATGGCATTTTTCCAGTAAAGTGGATGCACACTGCACTTAGCTGTCAAAAGGTATTTTGGGAAAAGTAGGAAATCAAATCAGAAATAAAAGCAGACGGGACGGCTCGAGGGGTAGCAGATACTTTTAAGAAAGAAGTGGATATAAAAAAAAAAAAAAAATTTAAACTTTGAATATGCAAAGTGAGACATTGAGATCACTGCAGGAAGTTGACAGCAGGTCAACACACAACGAGTGTGTGTGTGTGTGGACACTTGTGATGCTCACGGGGGGGAAGGAAGGAAAGAGAGACAGTCCGAAAGAGTGAGGAAGAAAGTGGGTTACCACAGTGGGTCATGGCTGCTTGAAATAGCCTGTCCCATTGTCTCTGCCCCCCTCCTCCAGTGCCTCTGCACAGGTAATATAATATATTTAGTCCTAAATTTTACAGCCCTACAGCACAGGGCTAAAGTGGGACGAGACTGTCTTCCTCAGAGTTAATAAGGGGTGAGTGAGACTCAAAGTGCCAGATCGTGCTTCAGTGTTAGAAAGTGTGTGTGTGTGTGTGTGTGTGTGTGTGTGTGTGTGTGTGTGCACTGAGTATATGAGTGAGTCATAAAGGGACACACAGAGAGAGAATGAGAAGCAGACGGCCCTTTGTTCTGCACCTGTGAAGTGGACCTTTACAGACACAGAGAATATTATTACACATCTACTGTGCACATTATCTGTGACTGTGTGTGTGTGTGTGTCTGTGAGTGTGTGTGTCTCCGTTGCAACTTTTCAAACTACACTCAACAAAAATGTAAACGCACAAACTTGAAATGGTGAACAAAAATACAACGTCATGACATTTGATCAGATTCTTGATGCATTTGTTTATGGAATGATTTGTTTTGCTCAAACCCAGTAGTCCAGTGTCACTTGGCCACTCCTATTGACTACAATCTCAGATTGAGTATTTCAACTGACGAGAGTCATGGAGCATGGCAGAGTGGTGGTCAATATGCGTGACCACAGTACACACACACTCCTAATGGTGTGGTCAATAAAAGGGCACACCAAAATGTGGACTTATGTCACATTATGTCACACAGGCTAACGGTGGACACACACGTTAAAGTATGTGAACTTGGATCATCGACCCCCATTGTGTCCTTCCTGTCGTTACTCTAGGACTTTTGTTTTGAAATTGATCCTAACGCTCGCAAATTAAAGCCACTTTATTGATAAAGTTGTACTGTTATGTTTGGATAGTTACTCTGTTTTGTCACGTAACAATAACTACAAGTTTTTCTCTGTGCGTTTATATTTTTTGTCGAGTGTAGTTTGTGCCATCAGCGTGTAAAGCCCAGATGTGCATGTACACACTTGTGTTTGAATGCGTTTAAATGTGTTTGAATGCGACTCCAGGGAAGACGAGTCCGTCCGGCAGTGAACTCACTTCCTCTCTCTCTCTCTCCCTCTCTCCGTCTCATTCTCTCTCTCCAACTCCCTCCTACGACTTGTTCTCTCTGTGTTATGAAACTGACCCATGTGGGTGTTACTGAGAATGAGTGAGTGAGGAATCTGTGTTTGGGTGAGTGTATGCGTCTCAGATGGTGTGTGTGTGTGTGTGTGTGTGTGTGTGTTCTTGTACTTGCAGCATACTGAGGACCACTGAGGGTTTTTAACCAACAAAGTGAGGTCATTTTTACGGAGTGAGGACATTTTGTCCGGTCCTCACTTTGTTTTCATTGAAATCACTTCCTTAGGTTGCTGCAACATGCTATACTCAATTTGTCAAAAAAAAAAAAAAAATTTGGACGACAGTAAAGTATGACTTTTATGTCAAATTTTGGACAAATTATTTTTTTCAAATTTTGGTCGACATAGTATAGTATGACGTTTTTGTCAATTTTGGACCAAAAATTTTGGGTAAATTTTTTTTTTCTAATTTTGGACGACAGTATAGTATGAAATTTTGGTCAAATTTTTTTAATTTTAATTTTGGACGACATAGTATGATGTTTTCGTCAAAATTTGGACCACAAATTACAACAACAACAAAAAGCCCTTTTTGCCCCAGCCCTTTTTGCTCTGGGGCTCCACCTGCAGACATTTTATGGTACTGCAACCAGTAGTTGTTTATAGATGTCATTCATGAAGTAGATATTGTGTTGATTTATAAAGTGGAAATGCTGGTCCTCAGTATGCAGCAAGTACAAGAGTGTGTGTGTGTGTGTGTGTGTGTGTGTGTGTGTGTGTGTGTGTGTGTGTGTGTGTGTGTGTGCGTGTGTCTCTCTGCGAGGTCAGAATCATGTAATCGAGTGTATTTTACATCAGGAGCATTAGGCGCAGCACATGTCCAGGAGTGTCCGATGAAATCAGAATTGAGCTTCTCAGCGTTCATTGATTTTTTTTTTCTTCTTTCTTTCTTCGTTTTGATCTTTTCTCTCTGAGCCGTTGCAAATTGCGTAAAAAAGGACCTCAGCTAAGTGTCCAGGACTGTGCCCGAGGCACGTCCCTGTGTGTCTTTGTCTTCATACTTACATCAGATATATACTACAGTTCTGCTATACGCTTTATAATATGTAACATTTCCTGCATTCAAATATCTAAAAACAACAAGAATAACGTTCTTCTTCTTCTTCTCATAATATTTTCAGCAACGTGCAACGGTGCCCTCCGCAGGAGAGAGGGGTCACCTCACACTCCCACACATACAGTAGCATGGCAAAGGAAATGAATTCTCAAGATGAATGTGATGCTATATTTTTGTACATAGGGTTAGCCTTTGAAAATCATCATACTTCTAAATACTTCATACCAGGACTCTTCAAGATGAAGAGTCTGCTCTTATTTCACAGTCAAATTTTGAGTAGAATCAGGGAACTGAAGCGTTGCCGTGCTTTTACTTTGAAAAGAACAGGACGTGCTGTGTCTATGACATACTGTATGTGATGGTAGCGATGCTGAAATCACTGAAACAAGCACAAAATTAAATAAAAAAACAGGTGAGAGGTAATTCCCAAAAAGAATGTCGCAAAATAAGACACTCATCTCACGTAGACAGTGTGAATTATCTGAGAAGATGTGAAAAGACAGAGACGCCACCGTTGTAACTCAACACACAAAGTAGTAACTAGTGTGAAATATACAGTACTACTAGTTACCCACGTGTTTCCATTTCATTATGTGTTTTTGTCACTAATGGATCAAAGTAACAAGTTCCCATGATCCCACGTTGCTTCCCAGTGACATCAAATGACGTCTTTTGCTATTGTTTTGATTGAGAGACACCTAGCATCAGGAATTACATACTGTGCCTTTAAATAAACGAACAAAGGAAGTGTGCGTCTTATTTCTGTCGTCATTACTCGGTGTCTCTGGTGTGTGTGTGTGGTTGTGTGTTTGTGGACCATTTTCTTCCATACACACTGACCTTGTCAGGACCAGTCGTCCTCATGGAGGTAAAAAAACCTGGTCTTCGGGAGGCTGAAGGTCATTTCTGTTTATGGCTAAGATTTTAACCGTGGTTACGGCTAAAGGACAGGGTTAACACTTTGTTTCAGCTAATGAATGCAAGTCAATGTAGGGTCCTACGAAAAACAGCTGCGCAGACCTGTGTGTGTGTGTGTGTGTGTGTGTGTGTGTGTGTGTGTGTGTGTGTGTTTGTGTGTGTGTGTGTGTGTGTGTGTGTGTGTGTGTGTGTGTGTGTGTGTGTGTGTGTGAGAGAGAGAGAGAGAGATGGGGTGGGTACAGTACATTTGCTGCATGTGCTGTGCTCATCCCTCGTGCTAATGATTATTCGTCTGCAGAGGTGAAAAGGACATGGCACATTACAGCGCTTTTAGTCAGGGTGAGTTTTTTTTTTCTCACAGGTGATCACACTTCCAGCTCGGTGCCAAGACCAACTAAATACACAGAGAGACACTTAAATAGGTCGGTTGGACGTAAAACGGAGTAAAAAAAATCAAAGTAACGTAGTGAAAGATGGACTCGGTCTCACCTCTGAAGGTTATTCAAACTTCATTTTCCTTGAAAAGGAGAAGGACAGCGCGTGTTTTCAACGCGCGACCTTTGGGTGAGGCTATTGATCCGTTTGCCGCTGTTCTTCATTAACAAAGGCAGGCGGCAAAAGTGCAGCTCTCACTCTTCCGCGGCTGAAGTATGAGAAGTGACAGTGACCTTCTTTCTCAGGACCAACGTCGATGAGAGGACGCGTAAAAAAAAAAAAAACAAGCCCAGAGTAAATTGTTGCGTCTGACTGAACCGTGCTCACCCTTGGGTGAGGCGTTTAGTCCATGTGACAGAGGGTGTGAGGTCAAGAGGTCGAAAACGCCGACTATCAGAATCTTTATTTTATGGAAACGCACGTCTCTCACACACTTGCTTTCTTTGGTGTTGCGTGCTGTGATTGTGTGTTTTGTGGACTTGTTTTTATTTAGGATCTGTGCTTCTTTTATTCTGTCAATCTTTATTTCCCACACCTGTTTGTTGCTTTCACTTTCCCTGTAAATCCCAGTCAGATTCTGCCTTTTCCTCTCCGATTTGGATTATTCTGCTCGTGTCTGCCTTTTGTTTTCTAATCTGAGTCTCAAAATCCAAAAGAGCGAGGAGGTCAGGGGGGTTAAGGTCACAGAACACGAGGACACAGCGGACCCAAGAAGCAGCAACGGGGAACCATAGCAAAGTAGGACATGTCCAAAAACTGCACAGATGAGACGACACAATGGAACACCAAGGCTACGCTCAGATTATCAGCCTGAAACGGTTTCACATCAACCCATTTAGTTTCAGTTGATGAGACTCAGATCTGTTTGTTTTTGACACAGATATACGACACGTGTAACATTTGCAGCTTCCACTTCTAAAATTTCCCTTAATGGTGGGTCAAATAAAATAAATGTACATCCATATCTTCATTTACATATTTGGTCTCACAAATAGATAATGTTTTCTGTTGTTGACGACACACACAGAGGTCTTTGGGTGCATGTTTTAGAGCGCACATTCAGATGTGAATAGTATGATATTAACTATGAAATCTAAGCTGTAATGATGTGGCTGGTGATCTGAATGTAGCCAAAGATCATAATTACATAATAACCGGAATAAGATACACAAGGAAACCAGAAAACGAAGAACCAAAAACCCAAAGACTAAAAGTGCAACAAATGCTAAAATGAAAAAGTCCAAACTTAACATCATCCAGGACCTTAAGTCCTGGGGTCAAAGGTCACGACATGATGAATAGTAAGTTAAAAGCAAACTGCAAACTCTGTCCATTTGATCTGGTCTTTACCTGAACCTACGCTAGAAATAAGGGTTCCAAAGGGGTTCTTCTACAAGGGCTGAGGTTCTACCTGGAACCATTTGATTACCAAGGGTTCTTGGTAACACTAATGGTTCCAGTAAGAACCATTTTGATCCAGAGAACCCTTTAAAACCCCTTTCCGGAATAAAGGGTTTTTAAAAGGGTTCTTGGTGGAACCCTCCAAAAGGGTATCAGGTAGAACCTTTATATAAAAAAAAAAGGTTCTACCTGGAGCCAAACAGGGTTCTCCTATGAGGACAAGCCGAAGAACCTTATATGGTTCAACTTAGCACTTTTATTTCTAAGAGTGTAGGCTGTAAATTCCAAGCATCCACTTTGAGCAAAATCCATAAACATGCTTACTGTTTGGTGACGACGATCATTTTGTGAATATGAATCATTCAAAATTGCACTTCCTATACGTTTATATCAAGTCCTACATGATATAAATGTATTTTGTTAAAGTAAGAACTTATAGTTATAGTGTTCCATTGTTGTCTACTTAATTATAGTACTGACTTTTTTATTTTCTTGTTTCCTTTTCCCCCCCAAATTGTTCATGTTAAAGGGCAACATTTATTCTAATCTAAGTTTCCCCTTCAGAGTGACATCACATGACCTCCTTCCTTTTCCGTGCTGACCTCAAACAGTCTCCTCTTCTCACCTGATATTTGACCAAATTTGCAAATGTCTTTAGGCGAATCACACAGTTTCTCCTGTGGCCTGTTTGACTGTTTTAAACAGCAGTAACATCATTGATAGTAAGACGTAGACATAGAAAAAAGCTTTTCTAAACATGTTGTAAAATGCAGTGTAGTGTTGTAATATGAGTCCCAGATTCTGTGTTTCGTGGTCTGGATCACACATAACCGCACTGTTGCTGCCGACAGTGATCTGTGAAACCAGAAGCAGAAACAAACACACACACAAAAAGACAGGTTAGCTCCTCCTCACCTCGCCGACCATGCCGTTCCACGTTCCGTTGATCTTCTTGCCGTGTTTTCCGTTGGTGACCAGGTAAAGGTCGTAGGTGAACTTCACAGTCTTGGCGATCTTCTTCAGGATGTCGATACAGAAACCCTTACAGCAGCGCTTGATGTAGATGCCCGAGTCCTTGGTTTGATTACTACATGATGGACAGATAGAGATAGATAGACAGAGAGATTCATGTTTCATCAAAACTACACCCTGTTTTCCCTCCTCCTCCTCCTCCTAAAGTGTTCATTGTAATCGTGACTTGGTGCAGATCTGGCGCTGACATTCTCAAACTGAAAGTGTGAACCAACTGTGTAAAGCTTTTCTTCTCCGTTCATCACTGCTACAGCAGATAAATCTATGAGTCAGTGTGGCAGGTGGCCAGAAAAAACAAGTGTCTCCATTAATATACGCTGTTGAATTCACACATAATTAGTCAACAAGTCAGGATTTCTATCTCCTTCCCCTTGTGTCTTCTCTGGCTCTTTTTTCCCTCTCTGGTTGTTTTTTGTCCTGGCGCTGATTCTGCCGTCTCACCTCAACTTGACCTGCTTCCGGCAGGGAACAGTGTTCCTCATGCAGGTCCCGCTTAGAGGATCCACGTCTTCCACGATGACGAACGGAGCCTCCTCCAAAGTCACGATGGACAGGTGGTCGTCCTCCCTGGTCGCCGCCCCCCCATACAGCTCGTAGCGCGGCCACACGTGGTACTTCATGGACAGGGAGCCGTTCTCCCATTTTCCCACCTGCACAGAGAGAGAGAGAGCGATAAAGAAAACAAGCAAAGACAGTAAGAGATTGTGCTCCTTCATTCAGTCTTTACACCCCGTTATCCTCACTAGGTTATCTACAGCCATGGGGACTGATCGCACCAGATTAAAGTGATAGTTCACGTTTTTCTGAAGTGTATGAGCTGCCATTTTCCTTGGACCCACCTGGGAGCTGGACACTCACCGTCGCTGTTATTTGGCTGCCAGCAACGGACAGAAAGGAAAAAAGGATTTTAGCTACGAATCTACAACTGCTTAATGCTACGCTATCTTCAGATACTATGTTTGCTGCTTTATCTCTGCGTTAGACCTCTCCACCTGGAAACTGAGGTTTCTAAAAGACTTACTCTCTCGCATTTAAGCCCAATCCTGCCTTGTTTGGTAAGTTTGTACGGAAGAGGATAAGGGCCACACAGAAAAGAAATATTGGAGTTCTGACTTTAAACTCCTATTCTTTAAACTCCTAATTCTCCTAAAGTCAGAATTCCAGAATTCTGAGTTTAAAGTCAGAATTCTAGAATTCTGAGTTTTAAAGCAGAGTTCTGAGAATAAAGTCAGAATTCTGAGTTTTAGAGTCAGAAATTCTGAGTTTAAGGTCAGAATTCTGAGATTAAAGTAAAAAATTCTGAGTTTAAAAGTCAGAATTCAGAGTTTAAAGTCATAAATTCTGAGTTTGAAAGTCAGAAATTCTGAATCAGAATCAGAAGAGTTTTAAAGCAGAATTTTGAGAATTAAGTCAGAATTTAAGTCAGACTACTTCTGAAGTTCTTCTGAGTTTAACTGTATTCTCATAATTCTGAGAATAAAGTCAGAAATTCTGAATCAGAATTTTGAGAATAAAGTCAGAATTTTGAGAATAAACTCAGAATTCTGAATCAGAAGTCAGAAGTGAGTTTTAAAGTCAGAAGTCAAATATTTTTTTCCTGTGTGGCCCTTATCATCTTTCGTAAGTTTGTGTCACTTAGGTAAAACTGTACAAAGGATTTCATGAATTTAAGTCAGAAGATAAGATATTGGACTTTACCGATGGAGGCAGCAAGGGTTTAGCAACTCCTGTGTGATGTAAAACAGTGGGAAAATGCTCTTTAACTAATCATCCAATAGCCTTCTAACGCCATTACCAAACACAATGTACCATTAGAACACTGGAAATGGACCTCTATACACCTATGTACATATTCCATTAAAAACAGACGTTTGCAGCTAGAATAACAATGCATAGAGTGTATTTCTGATTCATTTAATGTTATATTCATTGCTTTTCCTTCAAAAATAAGGACATTTCTAAGTGAGCCCAAACTTTTGGACGGTAGTGTATGTTCTAAGATAACATAAATAATATATTGTATTAGTTGAGCTCTTTAATAATTGGCTAAAATCTGTTTTTCTGTCAGCCCTGAGGCAGATCCTCAGAAACAGCAGTGTCCACAGTGAATTCAGCATCCTTACACCTCATACATCCATTCTTTGAAAATCCCAACCATCCCATTAAACTCTTTTATGACTCACGACAAGGAAAAATAAAGTCGACAGGAAGAAAACTGGGGAAATTTTTAATTTACCTCCCCCCCCTTCCCTCCTGCACAGAACATAAAACCCCACCCATAGCTCATGTGTGACTCGAGGGGAGGAGGAGGAGGAGGAGGAGGAGGAGGAGGAGAGAGTGGGACCCAGTGTAGAAAAATGAGAGCAAGGTTAACATGAAGGACGAGACTGAAACGGGGGAAAGAGCAGAATTCAGATCAGGAGGAGAGGACGGGGAGAGACACAGATGGAGAGAGGGATTGAATGAGGAAAAAGAAAGTGTATGAAATAAAGAGACGACTAAACTATAGACGGAGTGGGGGGGGGGGAATCTATAAATGCTGCCTCTTCTCTCTGATAAACCTGTGTCATTTCCTCTTCAGTGTCCGGCAGAGTCACTTTCATGCAGGTAAAGATGTGTGTGTGTAAATGGATATGGATCTTCACATAATTGGACATGCTATAAAGGGAGATTGCTCAAAAACGCTAGGTTTACACACTAGTTAAATATGTAAATGCACACACACACACACACACACACACACACACATACACACACGCACACACAACACTCCGGGGAACACAAACTTGGCAAGCCTGCCTCGAGTGGACAAGCTGAACCTGTGTATCCCTTTGGGCACAGAGCAGCCTACAGGCTTCTACGAGCTGCACAAGAGTAAGTAAGTAAGTGATGGAGAGAATCAGAGAAAGGGAAAGAGAGGAAACGTCAAGAGAGACGGGGGGGGGGAGTTGGGGGCTAAACTCAGCCTGGAGGGGAATAAAGTGGACTGGACACGACAGAGTCTTCAAAGGTGTGGTGGAAGGATGGTTGTAAGGAGCTGGAACTCATTAGGATCCAAGAAAAGTGGTTTAGCTGGAAGTCGAGCTAAGAATTAAACATGAGTAAGAGAGCGAGGGAGTAAGGAGGAGGGAGAGAGAGAGAGAGAGGAGACAGGAGGGGAGAGATTCACCTTGTTCTCTGATCAGAGGACAGAATATAGATTAGAGGCAGTAGAAAGAGAAGAAAGCCTGAGAATAAAGAAGAGGCAGAGTCAGAGGAGTCGGTCTGTAGGACACTGATACAGAAGCAGCCTCAGGAAACAGGGATGAGGTGGTGAGGTTCATTTAAGGTTTGGCTTAGAGTGTGACTCAGGATTATTGTTGTGTACTTGTTTTTTTTTTTGTTTTTGTTTTTTAATCTTCAAAAAGATTTTGGTTAGCCTTTATTTATGAGTTTGCTACGTTCACTTTTCACGAAAACAAACAACACTTTATGAATTGAGCAAACAAAAACGAACCAGAGAATCTAAATACACAATAAATCGATTTAACCATTCAAAAATATTGTATTTTATTTGTTTTGAATACACTTTTTGTTTTCAATGATCAGAATTTTGTTTGTTTTCCCGACTCTTTAGTGTCTCTGACCGTGGGCGGGGCTTAGGAAGCTGCCTGCTGATTGGCTCCTGACCTTTCGAGCGACAGCTCAACGGAGCAGAAGACGTCAGGGGCTTGGAACTCGTCGATATCCGACAAATTTTGTCGTAAACAAACGAAATTCCGATCACAATAATAATACAAAGTGTATTTTCAAACAAATAAAATACAATATTTTAAATGATTAAATCAATGTTTTATTTCTAGTGCTGGGAACGTTAACGGCGGTTAACTACGTCAACGTTAAAGCGCGTAAGACGTGCGTGACGTCATGTTTACGTGACTCCCGAAAGTAACGTTAAACTTTAAAAACAGAGACACACATACTCAGTACACAGGTACGCTGGTTATTTGTAGCGCTGCTCTTTACGTTTAATAAACAGACCACTCCAGTTCCACTGTAGGCGCGCTAACGGCGCTAAAAGGAGCTAAGGCAGCTAACGGAGCTAACTGGTAAAAAATGGTGCCGCGGCACGTAAACATGACGTCACGCACGTCTCTCCGGGTCAGTCGTCATGGAAACACGTCATGTGCGTTAATTTTGACGCCGTTAACGCGCCCAGCGCTATTTATTTGCAATTTATGCATTTTGAGGTTCATTTTCGTTTGCTTCATAAAGAAGTGTGACACAAATCTAATTCCATACATTCACAGTCACTTACAGGTGACTTTAAAGTTCATGTTACAAGTTTTGTGATGAGATTTGCATTTATAAAATCATCATGAAAAACACCTGTGGCTCCTTCACAGCAGGAAAACAACTGATGTGTCTGTGATCACATTAACACTGTAACTCCAGTCTGCTCGGTTCATATCTGTCAGGATAAACCTTAAACCTGAGGAAGCTAAATGGAACTCAGCCATCGACATCATTATTTGAACATTTACACTGTGATTTTCCGAGTGTGACCTGTCAACACAGGACCCTTCCAGCTCCTTTGTTAGTCCTCACTTTGAAAGGACACGGTTGGCCATATGTGACAATGACGAGCTGTTTCTTAAGTGAGCCTGTGTGTGTGCACGCACTGATGAATGTACAATAAGCTGAGAGTCGTCATTGTTGTTTGCCGGAAGGTGAGAACTTGTTCGCCGCATAATTTGATAAACGAGGCCCCGTGAACGTTTAGCTCATTGTGATTCAGCTGCCTTCTTAAAAAAAAAAAAAAAAAAAAAAAAAAGCCCCTAAGATCCTGCAACAGTAACTTTTCATATCATCTCACACCGGACAACAGACGCTCTGATAACAGCAAAGGTCAAATGGTAATTTCAAACAAACTTAAACTACAAGTTGTGTTTTTCAATCACGCCACGTGTGACTTATTGCAAAGGTAATCTTATCGTGCAACGCAGGGACAAACGGCACTCGTCCTGCATCTTTGATTTCAATGGACCAAACGGCACAAAGCCTTTACTGACTTACATTTACAGCAGGGGGGTTGAAATAATGCATCACACACAAGTAAAGTATTTATTTACACTAGTGTTCAAAAGTTTGGGCTCACTTAGAAATGTCCTTATTTTAGAAGGAAAAACACTTTTTTTTCAATGAATATAACATTAAATGAATCAGAAATACACTCTATACATTGTTAATGTGGTAAACGACTATTCTAGCTGCAAACGTCTGGTTTTTAATGGAATACGTACATAGATGTATAAAGGCCCATTTATAAATGTGCGTGAAAATGGACTGGCGAAAAATTTGATAACATAATGGATTTGTGAAAAAAACCCAACACTAAATAGTTCAGTAGCGCCACCCACAGGTCAGGCCCCAATGGAGCGGGCAGAAATTTAGTTGCGCCAAATTTAGCGAAATTGGATGGCTATATTGCCCGGCCTGAGACGAAAACAAAAAATCCTCTAGACACCATGACCTCAACTCAACAGGAAGTCAGCCATCTTGGATTTGGCGTATTTCTTGGCAGAGCTTGTTTTCTTTTTTGTTATCTGCCCTAAATAAAATTGCCTTCAGGATTAATAAAGTTCTATTGTATAAATATGAATTCACCAGATTTCCTAACAAACAAGTACATAAATAACGGTTAATATTAAATAGCGTAACAAACTTTTTTTTTTTTTTTAAATGAGCAGCTGTGGACTCCTGCAGCGTTCTTTGCTCATCGGCACTCTGGAGTCTGAGTCTGTGCTGCAGTTTACTGCTCAAAGGCACAGTTTTTTAAGATTTTAAATGCTTAAAAATGTTCAGAAATATCTTGATAAGAGACAGAGAATAGAAAGACACAGAGGGCACTCTAGGACACAGCGAGTTCTCAGAGTGAGAACTTTCAAAAAAACTTCCACACCGTCGTTCATGAGAAGGCCACACGTGAACGTTAAATGGCCCCATGAATATAAAAGTACACACACACACGCACGCACGCACGCACACACACACACACACACACACACACACACACACACACACAGCACTGTTGTGGTACAGTACGTTTGTCTCACCCTGTCCCACTGTCTCTCCTTGTTGAGCAGAATGATGACCAGCTTGGGGTGCATCTGGTATCCGTCCTCGCTGAACGACAGATTACGTCCCTCAAACGTCACATTCATCAGATACCTGCGGATTATTAAAAAGAAAACAAATATATATAAAAGCTGAAAAATATCCTTATTTGCTCTACACGTTCACATCCTCTCTCAATTTCCCAGTCATTAAGAGTTTTGTTATTTATTTTCTCCACATTTATCTTTTCATACAGACACAGACCGTACACAAACGGAGATCAGCTCTTCCATTAACAGATGCATGTGATTATTTAAATGTAACGGGTTCAATTTATGCACCTTTGTATCGTGACCTTAAAGAAATGGTGTGACTCACATGCACTTTAGTAATGTGAAGCTATACAGCTTATTATGGCCACCAGAGAATTATTATGCATAAGTAAAAATGGCCCGGTTAGAGATAATGTATGCTTTTATATCCTTTAAAAAAAATAAAAAAAATAATAATAAACAAGACATGCAGGTAGTGAATTTATTCAATTTCTTTCAAATGAACTGACAATGTGAAAGAAAAAAAAAGAACTGCCTTATTATCCATTATTACATCATCATCATCATCATGTCAACAAAACAAAAATCTATCAGCTATCTCATGCTAATGTTGCGTCTAAAAGCTCAGATGCTAAGTCCTGGATTTGGAATAATTGCTTGGACACTATTTGAGTTTCCATGGGAAAAAAACCCCAAAAACATCAGTTTGAAGTTTTTATTAACTTTAAAACCAATTTGGCGTCTATTCTCATCGTGTAATTACGACTCAGGCAAGGCATTTAACGGCAGAACAAACGATCTGTCCGTATCGCTAATTGAAAAAAAAGAATCGCTGAAAATGATTAGACATCTTTGTTGTCCTAATGTGGAAGACAAATCGAGTCGTCTCGACTCTGAAAGTCTCACGATAAAGCGAGCGCCGAGGACGGCGATGGAGACAGGAGGAGGAAAAGGAGCAATGGGGTTTGTATTTGGCATCAAATGTAAGAAAATACGATAAAATAATCCAATAGCAGCTTGTCAGATTATATCTGTGTGTGTGTGTGCACGCCTGGTATTCCTTATGTTGTGGGGACAATGATTTTAAGGTGAAGACATATTTGAGGTTAGAGTGAGTCTGCAGGAAATGAATGTAAGTTAACTGTGTGTGTGTGTGTGTGTGTGTGTGTGTGTGTGTGTGTGTGTGTGTGTGTGTGTGTGTGTGTGTGTGTGTGTGTGTGGGGGGGGGGGGGGGGGGGGGGTGTGGGGGGGTGTGTGTGTGTGTGTGTTCCCATGTATTCCTTATGTTGTAGGGACGTACGTCTGTTTACACGCTCACATTATGGGGACTTGTCATCCCTGTGGGGACAAAAAAGCAAGTCCCCTTAACATAAATAACTACATTTTAGAGGTGAAGACATGCTTTAAGGTTAGGTTGAGGATAGTGTTAGGGTTAGGATTAGGCCAGTAGTAATTATGGTTAAGGGTTAGAGTAAGTCTCTATGAAATGAGTGTAAGTCAATGAAAACCTCACGTGTGTGTGCATGCTTGCATGCGTGCGTCCATGTATTCCTTATGTTGTGGGGACGCAAAACAGTCACATTATGGGGACTTGCGCGCGCGCGTGTGTGTGTGTGTGTGTGTGTGTGTGTGTGTGTGTGTGTGTGTGTGTGTGTGTGTGTGTGTGTGTGCGAGACATTAAAAAATGTAGAGATGGCAGCATCGATTCTGTCAGGTGAAATCATTTTACCTCGCTTCAACTACACATAACACATATACAGTACACACACACACACACAGTCAACACTGCTGTGGTCATGGTGAATGTGTGTGGGTGTGTGTGTATGTGAGATGTCAGGTGAACTCAGAATAGTTCACTGTCAGCGCTCACCCACACCCACACACACACACACACACACACACACACACACAGAGATGTGTGTAGCATGTAGCAGTAGCTCAGTAAAGATTAAAGGGGCCACAGCATCAAGTCATTTGGTAAATGGCTGATGATTTATGCAGCAGGTTGTGAGCATTCGTGTGTCAGAGCCAAGGCTGAAAAACCCTGATGCTGTGGTGCTCATCACAGCCCATTGAAAACATCCATGCTTAATGAAGGAGTTCGAATAAAAAAAGCTGTAATTACTGTTTGTTTGAATAAAAATAAATAAAAAATCGCTCCATTCTGGTCCAGAGGTCTTGTTTATATGTTTTTAAAATCAATGATCTGCTGCAGCAAACGTCTGACAGAAGCTTAAGTGACGCTGACAAACACACACACACACACGTACAGATGTGAAGCTATGACTCCATCACTGCTGAGCCACCACTGTTACACACACACACACAGTTATTTATTCATCTACATACTATACTGTATATGGTGTGCATGATTTTGAGGCAGTGTTTCCATGGAAACAGCCACAAAGAGAGCGAGAGTGAGAGAGAGGGATGGAGTGTATACAAGGAGAGGAAGAGTTGACAGATGCTCCGTGTGTGTGTCTGTGTGCGCGTGTGTGTGTGTGTGTGTGTGCGCGCGTGCATGTGCATCCTACATACGTTAACAGCAGTCACAGTGCGCAACACAAGCATATGTGTGTTGCCATGGCAGCCACAATCACTTTGTCTTCCGAGCCAATCTGTTGCGTAACTATGGTAACAGAGGTAATCTCGCAGAGGGTGGGAGGAAAAGAGCGAGAGAGAGAGGTGGGATTCAAAGGGAAAGAAGGGAGGGGGTGGAACATGTTGGACTGTACATCTCTCTCCTCTCTGTGCTCACAGGCAGTGAGGGGTTAGTCAGCATTCTCAGCCACAGAAACACATACATTATCGCCACATGTGGACAAACCCAGGTCACGATGACAGACACCGTTTTCACTGTCTCACAGAGAGAGAGAGACTCAACAAACTAGTTATATCAACGGTTAACCGTTAGTTATCTCTTAACTGCAATTACAGATCAAGATCAAGAGTATAGACCGCATATGTAAATAAAACATGGATTAAAGGCGCCATATGTAAGAATGTGGCCAAAAACGAACAGTTACTACATTCAAATTCAAAATACCGAGGTCTTTTTAGGTTTTTCGTTTTTTGACGTAACTGGCAACCCGTGGTTGCTCGGCAGCTGAGACTCTACCGACTGCAACGATTGGTAGACGGCGGTAGGTGGCGCCACATGCCAAAACATGATTTCAAAACATAAACATGATTTGCAGTCTGCAAAATATTTTTTTTAATGCAAATATTTTGTCTGTACTGTTGTTGTTGGTGAGTTCAGTTTGTTATATGAACATTATTCCTGAGTCTCTGTGACATATTAGGAGGATTTTATGGACAGTTGCTTTAGATTTATTACATAATGCACCTTTAAGTTTTCCACCTCCTCTGTCAAGTCAATCACGACTTTATTTATAACATCAGTAAACATTTTCCTGAGGAGTTAATGGTCTCAATCGCTAGTTTTGTGATTTTTGTAGAATTATGCTCCCGTTTAGAGGAAAACAGATGATAAAACATGGCTCATATAATTCAAAGTCAGCGATCGTGCAACAGGAGTTGCAAAACATCAAAACGGTGCCTCAGTCATGAACAGCTGCCGTTTGATGAAGACTTCATTAATTAATTAACCTGCGAGGTCTGTTTCCTTATTTCATTATGTACCTCACATCCATTTTTAATTGCAGCTATAGTTTAGTTTGATTTATACCAGCAGAGGGCGCACGTCAGCCAAAGCACTAATGTAATTAGCAGAAGAAGAAGAAGTCAAAGTGCATGGAAACAAAAATGTGATGGTGAACGTGGCAGTGTCTGATGCTGCTGCACTAAAACTAGAAATTTAGCTCAGTGGTGCGTGCGAGACGTCTTTCTACGGTGAAGGTTGTGGGTTTGAATCCCGACTCCGCTAGTCTACATGCTGATGTGTCCTTGGGCAAGACACTTAACCCCACAGAGTTCCTGGCGGCTGTGATGGCAGCGTGTGAATGGGTTTGAAAGATGAGTGATAGGAAAAACTATATGAAAGTGTGAGTGAATGGATGTGAATGGATGTGAATGGATGTGAATTGGTGTGAATGGCAAAAACTCCAGAATGAAGCATCAAGAGTATAAAAGTGGGATAAAATAAATACAGACCATTTCCCATTAACTTTTTCACACCATGTTTCCCCAGGTCAGTCAGGTTAATATCCACAGTCTATTATCTCACAGCTAACACAAGCTACTTTTTCAATAAAAACGTCTGTACTTTATGATGCTCACGTAACTTATTTCCAGTGATGTACAACGATTAAAAACCAAAACTAAAAAACGTGCTTCTACAATCTGATTTAGTGACTTCTGTGAATGAACCCATTCAACTATCAGTGAAGTGGATGGTTGTTGTTTGTCTCGGTATGTGGCCCTGTGATGGACAGCGCCCCCTAATGACCCTCAGGTGGAAGATAAAGTGGTAGAAGAAGGATGGATGGAACAGGATCAGTTAACCCCTTAACACCTAACCCTCAACATGTGTGCCTGGACATTTTTTTTTGCTTATTATCTCCACTAAGGAGGTTAGCGTTTGTCTGTTAGTTGGCAACAGAACTCAAAAAGTCGCGGACGGATTTGGATGAAATTTTCAGGAAATGTCCACAATGGGACCAGGAATAAGTGATTAAATTTTGGGCGTGATCCGTAGACGCTATCACTGGTTACAACACTCACTGTCTGATCCAGGCGCGCCAGCAGGTTTTATTTTGTAGGCACTGAGCTGCTTTGGCGGAGGTCTGCGCTCTCCGAGTGCTTTTCTAGTTTTAACCATAAAAGGACCAGAGAATGGCCTGTAACTAAGCAATATATATATATATATATATATATATGTATGTATGTGTATGTATATATATATATATATGTATGTACATGTACGTAAATACATATATACATATGTATATATACATATATGTATACATATATATACACATACGTAAATATGTATATATATATATACATATATTGAGAGACTTAAAAAAAAAAATATATGTATATATGCATATATACGTATGTATATATACATATATATGTATACATATGTATATATTTACATACATATACTTTTTTATATATATATATATATATATATATTTTTTTAAAGTCTCTCAATGTTTCTTTGTCATTGTAAACTATGCACAGGTGTTTTTCCCACTCTTTTTTCCGACAGCGCAAAACGTTGTGTAACTACAGTAATGCAAAAGAGCAAACGTGTCGTCAGCATACGCCTGGTTTCAAAGGGCTGAGGAGAATGTGATGCACCTACACTAAAGCCACTGTATGTGCTCTGAAATGGCAGTCAGTAACAACATTACGAGGAACGATGTGCACATCCATATAGCAAAAATATGATGTAGGCACACATCCGCCCACCTAATAAACCCTTTGTCTTTATATATTGTTGCTGCATCTGTCTGCTTCCATATAAAACAATAGCAGACACTGAAGTGAGTGACAGCGACCAAACTCCTGCGGGAAAACGCTCAAATCAAATCTACTGTAACGACGCACCGCCTCGTGTTTGTGTGACATTAAAGACAGTTTCTGGTGTTGTCTGAGGAAGAGGAAGATGGCTGCTGGTGTAAATCTGAGCCACACACACACACACACACTTGCCACTGCGTTCTCCGTGGCCTGACACAGATATGTTTGAGCGCATGTTCTGGTGTGAATAATGGAGGAGTGTGTGTGTGAAATATTGATCAGTCATTTTTAATAAATTAACCCCGACATGAATTAGTCAAAAGTTACACTCCTTAGCAATTACTGAGGCGCAATGTACTCACTGGAGTTGTAGGAAGAGGAATCTATATGGAGGACATGATAACATGCCCCAGATGGCAGTGTGTGTGTGTGTGTGTGTGTGTGTGTGGTCGTGGCAGACAAACATACTGTAGATTTGCCTCATGCACACTTGGGGGATACAGTGTGATTGTAGGGGGAGGTGTGAATATGTTGCGTGTGTGTGTGTGTGTGTGTGTGTGTGTGTGTGTGTGTGTGTGTGTGTGTGTGTGTGTGTGTGTGTGTGTGTGTGTGTGTGTGTGTGTGTGTGTGTGTGTGTGTGTGTGTGTGTGTGTGGACGTTTCTGTGAGTGTATTGAGACTTTGGAACTGAACGTGTAAGCAGTGCAATAAACTGTGCTAATGACAAGAAAGTGTTTCAAGACACTGGACGTCGAGGAGGGAGCTATGTGGCTTTGATTGGATCCACAAAAGAGAAAATGCTAAAATAAATCATATTTACTTTGTTTCTACTCCTGCTTTTATAAATCGGACTGTTTTGAAATGATAAAATTGTTCTTTTCTTTGACCTTCTACAAAAGTGACCTGACAAAAAGACACTCGATTGCATCATCGTGAGACGTTGGGAAACGAAGAGACTGATTGATAATGAAAATAACCATTAGCTGCAGCCATAGAAAGGTAAAAACAACAAATAATGTCATAAATATAGTCATGTGTAGTGATTAGGGTCATCTATTATAGCACAATAATAAAAAACAACAACAATAAAAATCAATAGAAGTGTGTAGTAGAAGCAGTCAGTACACCTGACTCGGAGTAAGGAAAAAAAAAAAAAGCAGTACCCCAACTCTACTACAGGGGGCGGTAATGCTGTTTACCAACCGCTATGAAACAACAAAACACTGCATGCTAACCTGGTTGTTGTTCAGCTGTATATTTTCACGTAATGAACACTAGGTGATACTAATGTAATTTACACCACTGTTAAAGATAATTAATATTAATCTCAAATTATCTATTTTTATTGCATTTTTCCCCGTTATATGAAACCCACGCCGATCCCAAAACTGAGGTTCTTGAAGAAGAAGAGAAGCCTCTGTGATGTGTGTGCAGTCAGACACACAGGCACAAAACACCGTTATCAAACTCTCCCCCATCGAGCTAAATATATACCAGTTTAAAGTCATGTCTGAGGGATTATAATCCACCACTCCATCTCCAATAACAACCGCTGTGACACAGAGATCGACCTATTTAGATTCAGGAGGAAGTGGCACCTTAAAGTGCGGCATTTACCGACTGCTGAACATCATCCAAACCTTCACACAGAAAGATCTTCAAATCAAAGTCGCCATTTTTTGTTTTATTCTGGTGGGCAAAAACTGCAGGATGTCTCTCGTCAAATCACATCTCCTCGAACACGGCTCAATGTTATGTGACCGTCCAAGACTCAGTGAGCAGGTCTTAGTGAGTGGGTGTTTAGCCTGTTCCTGCTTCAAGACAAATTGTTCAGACACTGTAACTGCACCAGTGGAGTATTACTGTATTATTATCATCTAAATGATTGTTTTTATTCAATTATATTTGGTTTATTTAGGTGTTAGTAATAACTTTCAGACATTTCTTATTAACGGATTTACTCATTTACGTCACCGTTGCCCGTGCTGTGGATATTTTAATGTTTTCATAATTAGAACCTCGAGTGTGCCCGCAGCAAGCTTCCAGGCTTCCATAGTTGACAAATTTGACTTTTAGAGCACCTTGCATTCACCTGGAGATTGCTTGCTCAAAAGTGAACGCCATGTCATTCTCTGTACGCCCTCTGGAAACAATATTTTAGTGTTAGTTAGTTGGGTAAAGTACTACATTAACTTCAATTAGAGTGTAATGGAGAGACCCAACCTAATGGCCTGTAAAACCTGAAACGTTATGAATTAATGTGCTGCTGATTAGCGGGTGACTCCTCTGCCATTAAGAGCTGCACAGAGATACAATATCTGAGTATAGACATGTTTAAAATACACAGTGTGATGGGCCAAAACGACAAGCCCAAACTAAATAGAGTAAATATCTGCACTTACGAGCTCTATGTGAATTATCTTGGTATCAAAATAAGGATAACACTTGTGAGATTCCACCAGAGATGTAAGTTTCACTGTAAATGTAGATGGAACCCAGCATAAATTAAGGATTTTTTCTCTCGCCTAAAAATATTATTGCATTTTAAAGTAAATATCACCTTTAAAATATGCAGTAGGAGCTAAAAATCGCATGTAGGTCATATAACAACATGTGGACATGAGCTGTGCAAAGTCTGATGCTGCTGAAGTGAAGCAAAGTAAAATGACAGAGGTTTTAGTAAAAAGATGCCTAGGCATTCTATTGTTTGGCACAGTTTGGCACCGTCTGTGCCATGTGAGATTTCTTAGGTACCAAATTATTAAAACAGGGAAGAAGAGGTTAACTAATGCTAAAAAATGTGCAGTTATTATACAGTGTTACCAACAAGGGATAGTCTATTCTTTGCCTTTTTTTGCAAACAATTTGAAGGCTTAAAATTCCCACACACATTTTGGCTTCCTCTTCCAGACACTGAGAGCTTGTAACGCAGAAAAGAGCTAAATAAACCAAGCAGAGAGGAAACCGATTTAGTGACAGGCAGCTGAAAAGATTCAGGAGAAGACAGGCAGAGCGAGAAAGAACATGAAAAACGTTAGAGGGGAAGTAACAGGGGGAAAAAGACAAGGAGCATCCTGACCTACTTCCAATCAAGGCCCCATCACAGGTGCCTCTGTGATGCCCCTTGAACACACACTCACATGGCCCTCGTAAGTACCTATACATACATACAAACACATTTATGACAATGTTGTGAAAGTCTCACTGAGGCAACGGAAGTTCAAAAATATCCACACGGCTTTAAAAGGACTTGACACCTTTCCAACTCGGAGCTCATTTGGAACCTGTCCACGCCTGGCAAGGTCAGGGCCGCTGTTGTCAAATTCATGATTCTCACACTGCTGTGTATTCCTCACCACTGCTCTCTCTCTCTCTCTTTCTTGCCTTCTACTATCTTTATTTGTCAGGCGTGTACTGTAGCATTAGCTGGATTGTCACAAGGCAGCCGGGTCCTACAGTGGACTTAATTTACTTAGCGGAGTGGCATGTCCTTCTCTCGTTGTATTCCATGTGGCGCTTTGACGGCCCGGACAAGGAAAGCGCTCAGCAGAGAGGGATCAGCAGCGCGATGAACAAGACGACTGCAGAAGAAGCAGCAGACTGAAATGTAAACTGGACTAAACTCACTGCTTTAAAGTTCACACTCTTGAAAATCTTAGATGAACAAAGCCATGTGTGATCGTGTCAAATAGTCACAAATCCCACCAGAATTACAAAGGGACACAAAGCTGCAGTGTCCCCAACGATTGTGCCTCACATTTCTGCTTTGCTCAGAGTGATTGAGGATATATGTGTATTTACTTTTAACATTTACTCTCCTTTCCTCCACTGTTTGGCTTTGCTATACTCTTTCCCAGGATAAACGTGAATGGAGAAATAGGCCCTCGTATGTCACGTTCATTCTGAATCTACACTTCCAGTTGTTCTTTGTGAGTCAGTGAAGCAGAAAAGTCTAAACCAGTGATCCTAACCACAGGGACTCACACTGCAAATACTGCACTGTGTGCTGACACTGGACACTTACACATGAATGTCACAATATCTCTATATATATATACAGTATATTATCTGCTATACTAGGTCAGATAAAAGAATACATACAGTAGAACACATTTAAATACCAGGGTTTTGTTTTATTCCTCTTCTATCTTAAATCTATCATACCTGAATTACTTCAAAGTTAATTAGAAAACACATTTATTTATATTTAGGCCCCGTCCCAATACGTCCCCCTAACCCTAAAATTTTGCCCGAACCATAAATTTTGCGCGTTCTCGTGTAGGGGGGAGCAAGTGGGAGTGTGATTTTGCCCTTAAAATTAACCCTCAAAATGTAATGAGCTCTGATGCGGGCTTAAAACGAAGTGGAAGATGAAATTACCCATGATGCTTTACGAATTCAGTGAGCCGGCTGATTTTTTTTCCAACAAAGATGGCGGCCACATCTGCAGAGGAACAGTTTCTTTGTAAGTATATTTTCGCAAATAAGCACATTACAATGTCGAAATGTTGTGCTGCCATCTGCCTCGACCGGTTGGGGTGAAAGGAAATATATATTAAACACCACCACCACATCAATGTGACTGTTTTCCAGTATTTTCATAGCCAGTGTATTGCACAACTACTAAATATAATTTAATAATCATTGATATTTGTTACTTTATTTATTAATGAGGTTTTTGTTTGGATTGTTGGGAGCGTGACAAGGGTTTTCCCCAGCCTACAAGAGAACTCTGTGATCGAGTTGCTTCCCTTTCCACCCATCTTTCATCTCCTCGTCCTCTGATTCACTTAGAGAAGCAACAAAGCAGCAGGACAACGGTGCAGCCAACCAGGCGGCAGCCTGCAAGCCAGGCAGACAGCCATTCATTCTGCTTTTCCACTATATAGACTGTAGGCCAAACAATAATCTCTCTTGATTGAACACTCGAAGACAAAGGTTATCACCAAACAAATTTAGTTAAAGCGGCGAGGGCGAAAGATCTTACCAGGGATCGCAACTGATCGAATCAGCAACACCGCTAAGTCGATTAGAAAACTGCAGGATGGTCGGGGAGAGATGCAGAGGAGAGGAGAGGAACCAAAGCAGAGAAGAGTAGATAAAACAAGGGGTCGAACAAAGGAGAATACCACAGGGCAAGAGCAGAAGATGACAGAGTGAAGACCAGAGCAGAGAGCAGCACAGGACATGTCAGAGAAGGTAGAGTTCAGAAGAAAAGAGCAGAGCAAACACAGGAACAGAGCAGAGGGAAGAGTATTCTGGGGCAACAGAAGCCACTGTGAACCTCGCTGTTATCTCTAAGCAGTGAAGCAGTGGTGAGACAAATGCAAAAGCCTCAGAAAAAGGAGAGAACAAGCGCACACAGGGGTTGAAATGACATCTGAAGACTTCGCTGGAACGGACAACAAAGCGGTTGACGCCTCGGTGTAGGACGCAGTTTAAGTTTGGAGCAGAAAACGCATCCACACATCCCTCAACGCACACTTCGATCCAACAAGCTGAGCGTGTGTTTCCATCGTATTCTTCAGCTGAATGCAGAACTAGTACTACACTCTTAGAAATAAAAGAGCTAAGTCGAACCATATACGGTTCTTTGGATTGTCCTCATAGGTGAACCCTTTTTGGGTGTTCCACCAAGAACCCATTTAAAACCCTTTATTTAGGAAAGGGGTTTTCTGGATCAAAATGGTTCTTACTGGAACCATTAGTGTTACCAAGAACTCTTGAAAAACCCTTTCCCGTAAAGTAAAAGCTTCCAGGTAGAATCTCGGCCCCTGTAGAAGAACCCTTTTGGAACCCTTATTTCTAAGAGCGTAGAACATATGTTTGAAATGAGCGGCAGAGGCAGAGACTGTGTGTGAGTCAGGGCTGTCGCTTTTTATCTGGAATTTAAGACATCCAATCAAACTTGAATGTACTTTTGAGTTTAAAATATATTTACAGCCTTGACGTGCATCAGACTGTTTGATGTCATTACTGCGTGGTCCAGAAAAGGACACCGGTAGATTCACGATTCAGAACTGTCCTCCTGAGTAACCAAAGCTTCTGAAAAGCAGGACATGGAACATAAATATTTTAGAAATCTTTCAAACTAAAAATGTTATTGAATTCACCGTTTTATACCCAAATTTGAGGCAGCTCACTGGGCTTATTCTGTGACAATACCACTAAACCACTAATTATTCTGTTTAGTAAATAACTATAATTTGACATATTAATCAAAACATAATAATGTGCTTTACTACTTAGTCAATTTGAAAACAATAATAAGTATATTTTAGCATTAAACGTATAATTTCCAACCGTTAAGGATTACAGAAACATAAGAAAATCCTGTCAATTTAGGGCAGCTGTGGCTTTGGCTGCTGGTCTCATAAATGTGTTATATGTGTAAATGAGCCGAACATTAGCCAGAACACAGCTGCTGCTCCTACTTAGCCGGAAAGAAGCTCCTTCAACAACTGAAACTCCACCAGCGCAATAAAAGATGACAATCTCCTTAGCATTCACACACTGTAACAACACACACACACTGTCTCTCCTCTGGCCCCCACTGACCGTTGCTCTTTAGCTCAATAAAAACCCACACAAACCCACACACAGACTTCCACAGCAGACACCCAGAGTGGCAGAAGGGCCAAACAGCCATGAGTATAACAATGTGCTGAGCTCTGAAGCACAGCATGACAGGCTTTGCCAACAGGAACGCCATTGGGACCAATTAAGTAGTGTGCGGTGCAAAGAGCCCGCGCAAAACGGCTGCGTTTCACAACCGGTGGAAACGCTCTGCTGTTGGGACGGACAGCTGAGGGGGCGGAGCTGCGTTTTCCTGAGGAAGGGGGCATGTGGAGGGGGGTGTTTCTCTGTGTGCGCAGGGTATTATTACATGGAGGGAGGATGATCACAGTATGCAGTGGATGAAGGGTTGTGTGTGTGATCAGTGTGTGTCAGCATCTGCTGCATCCACGGTTGCCATGGTTGCGCCGACCTATGCCAGGAAGATGCTCGTGTTGCTGTAACACCATCTGAATCTGTGCCGCACTTTAACGTCCATAAATCATTGCCAAATTAATTTTCGAGACATTAGCATAATTGTAAATAACAGTAAACAAATGAGACCACAGCTGACGGAGACACGGGGCCTCGCCACTGTATTTTACACTGTCCACCACAGAGATGGTTTTCAAGGCTTTGTCGCTGGAGTACTACAGATCCCCTCTGGTGACACGGGTGAAAAGATTATTAATGCATGGCCACACTGTTACTAAGGCGTGGAAACGAGTTACTTACGTCGGTTGTGGCTGCTCTAAACTAAGGTGTGGGAACGAGCTACTTACGTCATGGCCGTGCGTTGCTAAAGTGTGGGAACGAGTTACTTAAGCCGTGGCCGTGCATTACTAAGGCGTGGAAACGAGTTACTTACGGCGTAGCCGCTTGTTACTAAAGCGTGGGAACGAGCTACTTACGTCGTAGCCGCTCGTTACTCAGGCGTGGAAACGAGTTGCTTAAGTCGGCTGTGTTCGCGCGTTACTAAGGCGTGAATGAGTTACTTGCGTCGTAGCCGCTTGTTACTCAGGCGTGGGAACGAGTTACTTACATCGTAGCCGCTTGTTACTAAAGCGTGGGAACGAGTTACTTACGTCGTAGCCGCTTGTTACTAAAGCGTGGGAACGAGTTACTTGCGTCGTAGCCGCTTGTTACTAAAGCGTGGGAACGAGTTACTTGCGTCGTAGCAACGAGTTACTTACGTCGTAGCCCCTCGTTACTAAGGCGTGGAAACGAGTTACTTACGCCGTAGCCGCTTGTTACTTAATCGTGGTAACGAGTTACTTACGTCGTAGCCGCTTGTTACTAAAGCGTGCGAACGAGTTACTTACGTCGTAGCCGCTTGTTACTAAAGCGTGGGAACGAGTTACTTGCGTCGTAGCCGCTTGTTACTAAAGCGTGGGAACGAGTTACTTGCGTCGTAGCAACGAGTTACTTACGTCGTAGCCCCTCGTTACTAAGGCGTGGAAACGAGTTACTTACGCCGTAGCCGCTTGTTACTTAATCGTGGGAACGAGTTACTTACGTCGTAGCCGCTTGTTACTAAAGCGTGCGAACGAGTTACTTGCGTGGTAGCAACGAGTTACTTACGTCGTAGCCTCTCGTTACTAAGGCGTGGAAACGAGTTACGCCGCGGCCGTGCGTCACTAAAGTGTGGGAACGTGAAACGAGTTACGTCGTGGCTGTGCGTTACTAAGTTGTGGAAACGAGTTACGTCGTGGGCGTGCGTTACTAAGTCGTGGAAAACGTGATACGAGTTACGTCGTGGCCGTGCGTTACTAAGGCGTGGAAACGTGAAACGAGTTACGTCGTGGGCGTTCGTTACTAAGTCATGGACACGTGAAACGAGTTACGTCGTGGCCTTGCGTTACTATGGCGTGGAGTGTGAAAGGAGTTACGTTGTGGTCGTGCGTTACTAAGGCGTGGGAACGAGTTACATACGTTACCCTAACCTACATTTTACATACTGTACCTTTACAGACAAAAATTTCAACTTATGTACATTTTCATTTATGTATGTACAATTTATAGACTTATATATAATATATTAATTAGGTAAATGCATGTGGTGATAGTATTAAAGCCATTATACACATATACTCAGTTTCTACCGTCTCTCACCTGAGCACTTCATTAGGGTTGCCTGAGATGGGGGTTTTCTTTTCAGGAGCTCCGTGGCACTCAGACTTCAGCAGGGTGTGAGGTCCGCGGTCCATCATCATGGTGGTGGTCGCCATCGTGATTATTGCCACGCCGTCGCGAACACGGGCGTCCAGGCCGTAGTCCCACTCGTCGTAGGACACAGAGAGCAGACCTGGATGCACACAGGGAAAAAAAAGATCAGAGACGATGTGAAAAGAAGAAGAAGAAGAAAGAGTCCGAGACAGAGGGGTTAGCAATAATAGAGACAAAGGATGGAGTCAGGTATGAAGATGACAGAGTGAGACAGAGGACAAACAGGCAGATGGATGGATGCAAACTAAAGTGAGGGTGATTGTGTGGCGGCATACAGAGAGAGGACATGTTTTGAACTCACTCCAAAAGACAGAGAGCGCTCACTACGTGGTGACTCACAGAGCAGCTGATAAGCTCTCGCATCCTGACTGAGTAATCGTCTATCACCTCGCTGTGTTTGTCCATCTGTCTGCGTAAAACATCTCTGTATGTTTGTCTGTTTATCTGCCCTTCTGACAGCCTGAAATCCTGAATCTGTCTGTTTGTGAACAGGTCTCTGTCTCACGCTCATCCCTATCCTCTTTGTGTCAATCTCTGCAGGTTTGTCCTTCCACCGTTACATCAGCTCATTCATCCGTCCGTCTGTCTGTCTGTTCTGTCGCTTTTTAACATTCATTATTTTTTTGCGAGCTGAAGATATTCCCCCTGCTTAGACTCACGCAAACACAAATGACAGTGATTTACCTGTATGGACCCAAGAGCAGGGGAACTCCATTAATCAACGTGTGTGTGTATCTGTGTGTGTGTGTTTTTCCTTCTTTTACTTAAACACATGAACGCACCACACACAATTAGACCCATTACGCATCTATTACAAAGCAGAGCTGACATTTTGAGAGTGATTGTCACTGATGAATCTGCCATTATTGATAAAATTATTAACTCAAGACAAACAAGTCTCTATTAATAATTAATTCACCTCTTCCATTCACTACTGTCAGGATTTTATCAGGTAAGTGACTGCTTATCGGTGGGATTGTGATTGGTTTGGAACCATTTTGGGGACTTGACTTTTTTCATTACTTTATGAACGTATGGTGCAATCTTACTCATATTTACGCATAACGGCAGCTGAAGAGGGGTAAAAGCAGAAATGTGGTGTTGCTAATTTACTTGCCACAACCTGATTTGTCAAATTTTTGCATTTTAGCAGTCAAAACAGCAAGAATTCTATATGAGAAGCAAAACACAGAATCTAGATGTTTTAGTCACTTTAAAATCAGGATCTTGTAACATGATTAGGTTGAAAATGTTGCTCTGACGAACTAAAGTGTCCTCCGTTCGTCCAGTTGGAGCAAATCTCATCTGACAGATCTAACCCAGGTCACACGTGTGAACATAAATGACCATTCGCACTCACGCTGCAGACGATTTGAAGTCACAAATGAACTAAATCCCAATTTTCATCAACAACAGGCATCACTAGTGTGTTATGCACTGTTCAGAGGCCAATATGTGAGTATATCACAGTTTAACGGCTCGCTCCAGCTCTCACTTGGGAAATTTACACTCGCGTCAAATTTATTACAGGAGAGTTTTTTGCCAAACTCGTTAATTCCTCATCTTCAAAGAGGGTTCTTATTTAAAAAATAAAAAAATAAAAAAGAGACACAGTGTACATCTGAAAAGGTAATAAAACTAACAACTGCGCTGTTTGTCAGAGTATGTACTAAGCTTTCAAAACAATCAGCAACTTCATTAGAACAAATAAGGCTAAATTACATTTTGATTAAGTGGATCGGGATAATTGTCATACAACACACAATCAGTGCTGCCTCTGTGTTCATTCACACGGATCATCGGCTTTGGATTGTACATGTAGCTGAGAAGGTGCATAACTGAGTGCTGAATCATGAAATATGGCTGTAGATAATATAGAATAATAACTGATATAGATAATAATCTGCTAATTCTAATCCATGTAATTGGGTGGAAATCAAAGACAGTACATAAAAACAAACAGTATTTTCTGGTTTCCTTCCTGACACCAACAAGGAAGTAACAATAATATTGAATAGCCACCATGCAGCAGTGCAAAAAGAGTGTAGGAGGAAATTAAACAAGCTCTCAACTTGATCTACAATGTCATTAAAAAGTTTTCCTGAGGAGTCTCAGTCGACATGTTTTTTTTTTTTCAATCGAACATGATGTACATTTTGTTCCAGAAAGATAGACAAAGATAGACAAAGAAAAGTATGTCAGTGATGTCAGGAGTTCAGATTCTTATGGGTGATGTCATGAGCTGTCCAATATTTAAAGTTGAAACCTTGATCAGCTTCAGTCTGATGTAACTCACAGCTTCAAGTGTCTGTATGACATTTGAAAAATGGACAATACATCATTTTCCTCTTTGAGAGCCCCCCCCCCCCCCCCCCTTGGTCAGCTCTGGGTTGAGTTCACATGGATCTCAGTGAAGCCCGCCACCGCTTTCATACCAATTTATTTGGCCATCTCTCCGTCTCTGTCTCTGTCTGTGTCTGTCTGTCGTTTATGATCTGTCCATCCCTGTGTCCGTCAGTGGCTCTGCATTTATCTGACAGCGGTATGACCACGTCAGCCAGAGCACGACCATGTCATTGGGCAGAAACAGACGCCAGGGAAGCAGGAGGCAACCTGCCTGCCATCCTCACGGGGGCCTCGTCGGCGCTGACAGCTCTGACCCTCAGGGAACACATCTGATGTCAACACTCACTCACTCACTCCCATCACTTGTTTATATGTGTATATATATATATATATATATATATATATATAAATATATATATATATATATACATACATTTACACTACCGTTCAAAAGTTTGGGGTCACCTATACAATCTTTTTGTGTTCTCCATTAAAAGTCACACTTTCATTCATCAAAAGAGTTGCAAAATGAATACAAAATATAGTCAAGACATTGACAAGATTAGAAATGATGATTTATATTCCAAATAATAATTTTGCCCTTTCGTCAAAGAACCAGCAAAACTGTTTTCAGCTGTGCTAACATTATTGCACAAGGGTTTTCAAGAGTTTTCTAATCATCCAATAGTCTTCTAACGCGATTAGCAAACACAATGTACCATTAGAACACTGGAAATGGGCCTCTATGCACTCTTAGAAATAAAAGTGCTAATTAGAACCATATTCGGTTCTTCGGCTTGTCCTCATAGGAGAACCCTTTTTGGCTCCAGGTAGAATCTTTTTTATAAAGGTTCCACCTGGAGCCCATTTGGAGGGTTCCACCAAGAACCCTTTTAAGACGCTTTATTCAGGAAAGGGGTTTTAAAGGGCTCTCTGGATCAAAATGGAACCATTTATGTTACCAAGAACGTTTGAAAAACCCTTTCTTCTGGAAAGCAAATGGTTCCAGGTAGAACCTCAGCCCTTGTAGAAGGACCCTTTTGGAACCATTATTTCTAAGAGTGTACACCTATGTACATATCCCATTAAAAACCAGACGTTGGCAGCTAGAATAGTCGTTTACCTCATTGACAATGTATAGAGTGTATTTCTGACTCATTTAATCTTATATTCATTGAAAAAAGTATTTTTCCTTCAAAAATAAGGACATTTCTAAGTTTTGAACGGTAGTGCATAAAGAACTTGTATTACTCCATGAATAAGGTGCATGTGCTGCTGTGTAAGTGGAGCATTCTTGTCTATATCTTGGGGAAACTGTGTGAATATTCAAAGATCTCATGGGACGTGTTCCACTGTCATAACACGGACATGTTATAGCCGAACAGCAGTGGTGGAGCTGTCAAAGGCTGAGTTTTCTGGCCAGTGCACCGGGGCGACTGACACGGAGCCGCACAGACACTTTGACTACATACGAGCAAACTGAGTGACATCATAACGGCGGGCGACGTATCACAGAGTATTTTTGGAAACGGCTTATTGTTGTCAGTGATGTCACATCGGGAGATTGTGTGTCGCAGCGCGTGCATCCGTGTTGTGCAACTCTGATCCAGACAGAAAGGCTGTTAGAGAGAGAGAGAGAGAGAGAGAGATGGAGAGGACGAGGAACAAAATGGGCAGAGAGAGAGAGAAACTCAACACAAAAGATAAGACAAAGAAACAGCAAATCAGAGCGTTGGCAGAGAGTCAGAGGAGGCTGAAACTCACCGAGAAGTGAAGGAACAACAAGGAAAGAGGAGAGAGAGATCGTTCCCCAGAGCAAAGCTTATGTCAGGCATCGGTGGAAATACCCAGTAGATTTGGGAGTCTCTTCATCCCACACGGTGCAAAATTATTAATAGTGTCTTGTAAGCAAATTAGCCTCGTGGCCAAGCGTGCACCTTCCTCTGAACCCTGAACCGCTGCGTTCACCCGCCACCGCCCGCTCGCACCACGACACCATCAGTCACACGCTGTGCGACGCTGTCGTAACGCCGCGGCGCGAGTTCAGGAGTTCCTGCGGTCGACCTCCGCTACAGGGCCTCATGTGGCTTTTTCTGCCGCTGAGTCTCAAAGTCAGAGATGAGAGCCGACTGCGAGAGTCAGTCCACAACCGAACAACTCGCATGAACAAATATCATCCTCGTATCTTAAGTCTTTATCCTGGTTAATTCATGCCTGTATTAAGTCTGTCTCTTTGGTACAGAGCAGCAGTAGCTGTGCTAAGAGCTGCAGCTCAGTCAGTGGCAACCAGTCGTGACGTTAGCCATAAAAATTTGAACTTCCATTATGAGATTAGTCAGACTACATTAGCCTCTCTCTTATGCCATTGCACCTGATCCTTTGGGTCATTCTTTCATTTTTTTTATTGTACATTTGTATATTTTATTGACCTCCGCCAAGGAAGTAGGTTTTCGCCGGAGTTTGTTCGTCTGTCTGTCTGTTAGTGACCAATAACTCAAAAAGTCACAGACGGATTTGGATGAAACTTTCAGGAAATATCCACAATGGGAACAGGAACAAGTGATTACATATTTTGTAGGCAGGCACTGAGCTGCCTCGGAGGAGGTCTGCGCTCTCTGAGTGCTTTTCTAGTTTTATGTTCAATTCTTTGTTTTTCTATCTTATTTTGCTGCTGTGTTTTCCCCTTGGGGTCGAATGAAGTATTACCGTTTCTATTCTGTACTATTTGAAGCCTCCAGAATCACAAAAAAAACTGGCATGTTGAGCTTTTGCAAACACAAGTTTAGGGATGTCACTTGCAACCAGGATTCTATTGGACAATACCAGCGGTCTCACTGGTGTTCACTCATATACAGCATGTTTTATTGTCCTTTGTCCTCTAAATGTGGAAAAAAAGATAGTATACCATACACTTAGTCTAATTTCCCCATTGACTTCAATTCAAACAGACTTCTTTTTTCTATTACTACTTCCAGGTTGGCTTCAGCAAGGAAAACATTTTAATATATGGTAAATTAGTGCATACATTCTCAGATTTAACGCGCATTTCAACATTCAAATTATACTCCCATACAGCATCAATATTGTCCTAACCCTATGGCCATCATTGACCAATCATGATTTGGATGTTTCGGTTAAACTCTCGGACAGCTTTCATCGCCAAATCATGCATCCTATTCATCATGTGAGTGATTGACATTTAGCGCGCGATCTCTCATTACGCCTCATGTGATTAATTCAGTGAAAAATCAAAAAGGTTTGTGTGTGTGTGTGTGTCCGTCAACACAGGCGCGCACACACACTGCCACCTCCACTCTGAAATAATTCGAGCAGAGCATGAGCTCATCCTGATTATCTCCGTGGCAACATAAATCAAGGGGGAAGTTGTTGTGCGATTTACATAACTGATAGGCGATATATCAAACTTTATAGAGTGGAACCCTAATTTGGAATAGGCAGACTGACACACACACACACACGAGTATACACACAAAAACACAGTTCATTTACTTACACTCACACACATTATTTTCTCATGCAAATTAAATCATGAACCAAGTGCACATTTCAAAGATAAATTCACACACTCAAAGACTCAAAACAAACTTGTAGCCAGACACACAACACACACCTAAGTCCCAATTTATAGTAAATCATCTATGGATGCCAATAAGGGAGCAGCTATATATATAAAAAAGTTTGAATTAAAGTGCTTAAAAAGCACACTGATCTCAGGTTGAACCTGGCAACCGTTTCCCAGAAACAGGAGTGTAATATCTCGCTTTCACTGTAAATCAACGAGCCAAACGCCAACAAATGATCAGACTCATGTGTCCAGAGTAAAGAAATGACATGTTTGAAGCTTTTTTTTCATGATTAAAACAAGATTTCTGATTGTTTTAGCTTCTTAAATGTGAATATTTTTCTTCGTTTCTTTGCTCCACATGAACAAAGAAATCATTAAAACTGAATCATTTTGTTTTGTGGACAGAACAAGACATTGGAGAACATCGTCATTTCCAGGTTTGACAAACACTGATCAACGTTAATCGATTACTTAAACAATCCTGTTAGCTGCAGCTCCAAAAGTGACTCAAGTTGTGCAAAGTTACAGTCGTCGTAGCGATGGCAACATCGCCAGTTAAAGTTAAAGGCTCGATTCCAACCGAGAAGTGGCCTTTTCCAAAAAGTGTCCGTCAAACACCCCCAAGTGCTGAAAGTTGTGTTTACATGACACAGTCTGACAGGTGTGTGTGTGTGTGACAGACCGTCTGAGTGCTCCACGCACCCCAAACTTGTATCCTTCAAAGGTTTCAATGACCTCCAGTGGAGAGACGCTCGCTCACTTGTAAGCAAAGGTCACTTTGTTATTCTGTCTTCTAAATCTAAATAGCTATTCTGTAATCTAAATTTAGAAACAACATCACTTCAAAGTCTGGTAAGTCAGCTAAAGTCCACGTGAGGAGAATTTTGCAAATGGATGCTGACACATCTTGGACCTTTGTTTTCACAAGCAGTAAACGCCTCAGCATTTTTTTTATCCTGGTCCATACGTCTGCCAAAAATAAAACAGTTCAGGCTTGCACAGTTTTTTAAGACAATTAAGCCTTGTTTGTTCTCCCTCAAGGCACCGCGGCATGCACCTCTGCAGACGCTGCACACCACAGGAGCAGATTATAGTTAGCGTGCAACATGCATCATGTGCTCCTGTGAAGCCGATGAGATAATGCTAAATATGTCAATGTATAGACCGCTTCGACTGGAATAGATACAGTAAACTCACATCTCACATACATTAAAGCAAGGCTATGCAACTTAAGGCCCGGGGGCCTGATCAGGCCCTTCAAGCAATTTGGACCGGCCCGCGGCCCATTAACCAATAAATAATGAATGTATTATTAAAAAGCCAATAAAACCGTAGCTTCGCCTGTTTCTGGCACTTTGTGACACTTTGCGTCCCTTTTTGGCAAATACTAGTACAGCTGTAATTGTATGCGGCCTATGTATGTACCAGAATATTTTGCACGATGAGCCAACTGTAGTAGTACCTGTGTCTTGTTGGTACTGTACCTTTTATTTTTTGCACTAAGAGCCAACTATAGCAATTGTACCTGAATATTATTGGTACTTTTACTTATATTTCTGCAAAAATAGCCTTTTGTGGCCATTGTTGTTTATATTGTTACCTCTAATTTTGTAAGAGCCTTATCCAAATGTTGGTGGTAGTGTAACTGTAACCTTTTTGCACTATACGCAAATTGCATTGTACCTGAATGTTGGTGGTTTTGTTACCTTTTTAGCACAAAACTAGAAGCTATTTCAATAAATAAGTGCTAAATAATTTATAAGATTTTGTATCTATTTGTATCCGTTTACTGTACATGCAACACAAAATAGTAGCACAGGGGTTGACCGGCCTGCTGGCTGGACAGCCTTCCCAAAAGCTGGCCCTCCTGAATTTTTCGTTGAATAACCCTGCATTAAAGCAATAAAAGGGATGTGGGATAGATGCAGGAAGTGTTTAAAACAGCTTACATGTAACTTCTTAATAATAATACATCTTTCAGCGCTCAAGGACACTGAACAATGAATGAAGAAAAGTACAAACAAACAATAAAAACAGTCAGAAAAGGTTGCGATCATGGAGAGAAAGCAATCTTTTTTGAGTGTGGATTTAAAGAGCAGGAGTGAATATTGATATTCCTACGTTGGGGTCACTTTCAGACGCTCTGCTGATGAGCGGACGGTCAAGAGAACAGAAGAGGACGATCTGAGGGTACGAGGGAGAGGGAGCGGCGACGCGGAGGAGGTCGGACAGATACGGAGAGGCAAGGTCGCGAATGGCCTTGAATGTTAACAGGAGGAGGATTTTTTTATTTTTTTTATTAATTCAATACGGAACTTAACCGCGAGTCAGTGGAGCTGCTGCAGGGCAGGAGTGATGTGATGGATGGACGGACGGATGGAGGGAGGGAGGGAGGGAGGGAGGGGGTTCGATAAAACCTTAAAAAGTGTCTGTTTTTTGGATATTTTCTAAAGAGCTCCATGAGTGTACTCAAGGATCCTTATTGGTTGTTGGTTTGAATAATAATCCTACAATTACTGTAGCTAAGGATGGAGAAAATAAAGACAATGCAGGCCCCTACCAAATTTAAAAAACAAGGGCTGTTCAGTTCAGATGTGGAGTCTTAAATGGTGTAGTAAAAGCTAGATGTAGCACTTTCATCCATTCTTTTCCCCCAGAGGAACTTGGGGAAGTTGCACTGCTGTTGCCTCACTAACAACTTCAGGGAAGAAAAAAAGTCAATGTAAATGGGTGTCACATAAAAGACCAGATTGACCCTTCAAAATAAAACTAGGTCGGCATATGAGAAACAGAGTTTCTCTCTCTCTGTGGTGCAAAAGCTTAGCATTAGTCTGAACAAATAAGCATCTGTTAAAAGGTGCATCACAATGAACACTATAATAATTAGGGTTATATGCGACATATAATATATGCTACATATAAGGGGCTAATGTTGTTGTTCACACAATGTCCTCTCTTGGACACTACATTTCAGCATTCACCATTATCTCCCAAGTGTCATTTTTTTTACAGCCTGTTAGGCTAAGAAAGTTCCTAAAGTGTGACCATCGTCAACTTTTTACACCATTTCTTAGCTGTGCAGTCATCCTGTAGAGGAAAAGCACTCAGGAGACAGAATGAGGCCATCTGTGTCGGAAATGCATGCATCCACGACTCTTTGGATAAACACAAACCAAACACTGCATGTTTATTTAAACAAAAAAGATGATGCCGATAAAATCCGCTTTTAATTTGAAATTTTGCCTTTTTGATTTCGGACTTTTTTTCCTACCTGTGGGGAACTCTGCAGGCACGACAACAGTGTCTCCAGCGACCAGCGAGGGCACTATCCACGTGAAGCCGTAGCCGGTGATGCCGACAGAGTGGGCGACCTCGAAGATGGTGTTGGCCTCCTCCTTTGTGCAGTACAGCAGGATGACGGGACTCTGGAGCTTCTTCAGCTGGTTCTGGATCTTTGAATCTCCATCGTCGACCGACATGTCGAGTAACAACACTTCCTCCAGTTCCCAGCCCACAAAACTGTTCTCGATGGTGCTACGGATCTGGACGGGACAGAAGATGGAAGACATTAGTTTAAGCTTTAATCATGTCACTTTGTTTTTAGCTTATTTTTGTATATTTATTATGTAATTCATCCACTCTTACACCTATGGTCAATAAAGCAACTCGCCGCCCGCCAATCGATGTCCTGTAGCCCTACACTTATTTTGAAATTCAACATGTAACGATATATAAGCTTGTCCAGTGCTTAAATTACAATTGTCTACATGTATATTTTGATTTAATGTTTTATTTACGTCTGTTTTTCTTATTTACAGACTCATTTTGCGTCATATATAAGCTTTTTTTGGTGCTATACATCAAAACAAACACTTTTATTTTGAAATGGTGTGCAATGTGATCCTAAATATTTGTAATTTGCAACATCGTGATGGATTATGAAGATATAATTTGAATTTCTAATCACTAAACCCCTAAATTTTTCCCATATTGTTGGATTTTTTTTCCACTTGACCCGGCCCCTCCTGACCAGCCTAGAAGTTCACTGGCCCATAGGTTATCTTGAGTTTGAGGCCCCTAATTTACCTAATCTCCATATTGCTGCTACGTTTTTGGACTGTGGGAGGAAGAGAAGGCTCATATTATGTAATTCAATCCTGAAATGATAAAAAGAGACGTATATTTGGTATTATTCTAATCTCACACTTGTTCCACAGTGACTTGTTTATCAACTGAAAGAGGATGAAGATTTTCGATAGAGAAAAAAAGTATTCAAGGTTGTATCTTAATTTAGTAAATTCCATGTTATTAATCCGTGTTATCTTTCCTTTACACCCGGATTATTTGGTCTCAGCTGTGTACCTTGGTAACAAAGTCCTGGTAACCCGGGTAGTACGTGGTGACGATGGAGAAGATGTACCAGTCGTATTCCTCCATGATGTTCAGGATGACCGAAGCCTGTTGCTCGATGGAGGGGCCGAACTGAAAGAACATGGAGTGGTCGTCCTGAAAGTGAGGAGAGAGAGAGGCAGAGAGAGGCAGAGTGTCAGTGGTGACATAACAACAACAACAGTTTAGTCGGCATCACACACACACACACACAGAGAGAGAACAGACATTTGCCGTTTTGTAACATTATTGGTGTGAACATTAATTTGGCTGCTTTTATTCTCTCGCTCACAGAGGAGAAAGGCGAGAGGACACCAGTGGGCTAATGTAATGACACCGGTCATGATTTTCATTAGTTGCCTTTATGATTCCGTTAATGAGTTTGTGCTCGTAGGTGGCTGGGGGGAGGAAATCACGGGGACTTGGAAGTAGTCGCTGTCCTCAATGTCATCTATCATATAATTAGTTGGTTTTTATTACAAGGCAGCATGTTCGAACAGTGTACTGTGAACCTGTGAGGGAGGGAGGTGCTTTATGTAAGACAATACACCTAATACACACATCCCGTAAAACATTCACTGAGCCTTTATTTCTGCTGGAGGAGATCGGCTGGAATATGAGCGATACTGTAGAGACCGTGGCAGTAGAGTCAGAAAGTGACACTCAGAAAGTGACATCAGAGTCCTGTCACCACTGCTGAAATGGACAGATGAAGAGGAGGAGGTGACAAATGTAAGTCTAGAGTCAGGAGATCTGTAACGTGAGCTTGTTTGTGAGTCTACGAGAGCCAGTGTGTGTACTCATGTACATTAAAGGACTCATATTGTACCCTATTTCTACAAGTTAACCTAGTTCCCTGGTGAACATGTCTGTGACATGCTTTGGTCCAAATACCTGAAGGGTGAAGCACCACAGCAGTTCAATCACCCTGAACAAAACAGCCCTGTTCAGAACGCTCGCCTTTGAGCGTCTGTCTCTTTAAATGCAAATGAGACACAGGAAACTACGTCAGCAGTCACTGAGGCTCCGGCAGCTAACAGCAGTTAGCATTTGGAAAAGCCATCCTTTGCAGACTGTAGCCGGCACATTGCCGTCATATATAAAATGTATCCACTGGACACTGGTAAATCCTCTGAGGCTGGAAGTTTGCGTAGAACTCTGTGCTGCACTGAGAGAGTGGAGGCGGGACTTCCGCTACAAGTAAAGCGACGCTTGATTTGTTCACCCGGGTTAGTCTATACAGGCTCCAGTAGAAACATGGCGTCTCGCTGCTAACAGTGGCAATGCAACAGCGGCCCGTGACCATGTTATTTTACACCACTTTTTGAAACACTACGAAAATGAAACAAAAACTATTATTCAGCGACTAGACAATGCAGGAGCACTGTCTATATGTATAAAAAAGTGGTGTGGTGTAAAGTGGATTTTGGGTCATATAAACCCATAAATACTACGCAGTGTCCCTTTAAAATGTGTAAAAAGGTGATTTAAGATGTTTATGTTTTAGATATGTGGCACTGTGTGGCAATATTTCACATAGTGCCTTCCGTATAATTCTGTGCAGGTAGTGTGAGGATCTGAGGTTGCTTCAGTTGGTAAGGTTCAGCAACACAACACTGAGGTGAGCCGACTCCTTAAATTTACTGAATGGCCAGGTTTTTCCAGGCATAATCCAAGACGACAGCACCATCAGGCTCACATCTAAAAAAAACCTTAAATCAGAAACAGTGAAAACAACGGTTCAGGGAGCATGAGACATCGTTCTCACACATGACTTGGCCTCCACAGTGTCCTCCAGACCTTAACCCCGATTGAGAATCGTCGGATTGTGCTGGAGGAAACTTAATACAGCAGTGCTAACACTCCTACCATAAATACAAGACCTTGGTGAAGAATTTGTGCGACTGTGGACTGAAATAAAAATGTTGTGACTTTGCATAAGCTTATCAAAGCAGTGCCACGGCGAATGCATGTCATAATCAAAGCTAAAGGCAGTCCCAAAAAAATGGTTTTGTGTGCGTATATGAGTGAGTTTTGTGTTCAGTTGTCGCCGACACCGTGGCACGCTGCTGAAAACCTCTCCATGGCGTCTTCACTCAACATCAAAGGCTAACCTGCTCCTCCCAGGAGAGGCACATGGGTTGATCCGTTACCTTGTTTTTGTATTAATGAGATCAAGGCCACATCACGGAGGTGGCACGCTGAGAGCCAAACACTCTTGCAAATAATGAGCGGTGCGGCATTAGTGACGCTAAAAACATACCATTATCCACTGTTGTGTGAAGTATACAGTACGTGTATACACAGTATAATGCTGAGTTCAGCGCAGGGGCTGGATTTTTTGAGATCAATTAAATAATGATGTGCACACAGTAGAGATGTAAACAAAACAAATACATAATAACGTCTGTAATGATTAGAAAGTAAAAGATGCAAATAGATCAATACACAGGCCACTCTATTGATCTATGAACCAGTCAATGCCAATGTAATGTTATGAATCAGTTTGACAAACATGCTAATGCTACTGTCTTCAAACTCTCCTCATGAACAATGCTAACTAGCAATATAACAGTAACAGACGGATTTGAATGTAATTTTCAGGTAATGTCCGCAGTGGCCGTGATCAGTGGGGGGGGGGGGTGTCCTTGGTGGAGGTCTGCGCACTCCGAGTGCTTTTCTAGTTCCTTATGTTACTGCTTTGTGACCTTACCTCAAGCACTAAGGGCATTAGAAAATGAGAGGATTGTGTCTTAACTGTCACATAAATGGTTTTATTTCAATATTATATGATTCTGAAATGATTGATCGATTCACTTTCTGCCGCTTTATCCTCCACACGAGGGTCACATTGAGGCCAAATATAGGGTCCGCCCCGGCTGTGAAGCCGATGAGATAATGCTATATGTCAATGTATAGACTGCTTAGACTGGAATAGATACAGTAAACTCACATCTCACATACATTAAAGCAAGGCTATTCAACTTAAGGCCTGGGGGCCTGATCAGGCCCTTCAAGCAATTTGGACCAGCCCGCGGTCCATTAACCCATAAATAATGAATGTATTATTAAAAAGCCAATAAAACCGTAGCTGATTAAGCTCCACATGTGTTTCTCAGCACAGTGTAAAAACACAAAAAAGAAAACCTGTTTATTCAGTGCATGGATCAATCCTGTCACTGTGTACACATACAAGCTCCATCGCTCAGGTCTGATAGTATTGCTTGACACAATGACACACTGCGCCTTTCACACTTGTTCCTCAACTTCTTGTCCCTTGTGCGCTTCCTTTTCACTCATCCTTCATCCATCTCTATCCATCTCTTCTCTCACTCTGTATAGTTCCATTTATACCAGTGAAATTACTGCCAGGGCAGAGTTATAATTGAATTTCCAGACTCGCACGCATTCGCTTCCTCCTTTATCCTTTACACAGCTCCTCCACCACCACCTCCCCCCCAATTTCCTCTGGCTTTCTCTCTCTATCTCCTTCTTCTTCTTAAGAGCAGCATTAATGTACTGTCCAACACACTTATTCAGGGTGCCAGAGGTCTACAGAATTTTCATTAGCTTTTGGAAGAAAAAAGAAAAATACATGTTAAAAAGGAAGCAAAATACAGAGAGTGGAGCAGGGAAAAGAGGAGGGTGAGAGATATAGAGAGTTAAAAAAAAAAAAAAAAACTGGTGGGAGTTGGTTGGACGATAAGAAAGCTCCAGCAAAATGAAGTGCTGCAAAACACCTCTCTTCATTTACAGCAACAATAATTAGGGTCTGGCTGTAATACCACCTCTGTTGGCACAAGGTGATCGATTAGTGAGTATTAAAATTCCCAGAGGGGCTAGCAAGGCCAGCAGGAAGCCGGCCAGCTACTAGGATTTGAATATACAGTCCTTCTGTGCCGGTCACTGGTGTCTCGCTCTCTCTCTGTCTCTCTCTGTGGATGCACAGCTGATGTCAGCACTGACTGTGATGCACACAAACAACAATACACCGCAACTCACAATAGAATGGGACAGACGCCCGACTGTCAGCGGACACAGAGGCAAAAGATGGAGACGTTTTATATACACATATATGTGTATATATGTATACATATAAATATATGTTTATATATGTGTATACATGTATACATGTATAAACGTATATATATATATGTATATATATATACATATATATATATACATATATATGTATATGTATATGTGTGTATATAATGTGTATGTCTCTATATATATATACAGTATATGCATATACTGTATATATACACATATACACACAAATATATACATGTGTGTGTATATGTGTATATACTGTATATATAGAGACATATATAGAGACATATCTAAACATATAAACATATATATACATTTATCTAGAGAGAGACAGACATATACGTCTATATATATATAGACATATATACATAGACATATATATGTCTATATATATATAGACATATATACATGTCTATATAGATATACATATATACGTATATATACACATAAATATGTATATATGTACAATACCTATTAAGATATTTAGTTTATTCAGCTTGCAAGTGATTCAACTCATTACATATTTGATGTTTTATTGCATTTTGAGAAAGGTCCGTTTGTCAATGAGGGGAAGGACAAAATACGAGAGAGAGAGAGAGAGAAGAGAAGAGGAACTGAAGCCAGAATAAAGGATAAAGATGCACATAGAGCGGCAATAACTTAGCCAGGATTTGAGGCCTCCAGAGGGACGGAGGCAGAGGACAGTGTGTGGCGACAATGGGATGAATGGAGAGGAAAGAGAGCAGGCTGGCAGACGGCTATGATCCTGTGTGGAGTGAAATGTGCAGAGAAGAGAGGGGCAGGAAGCCAGGAGTCAGCGGTGGAGCAGGCACGTGTGGTGTGTGTGTGTGTGCGTGTGTGCGTGTGTGCGTGTGTGCGTCAGGCAGTCAGCCAGCCATTTAGACAGGTGGAGCTGTTCAACCACAGAGAACTGATGCTGTCAGAGAGAGACAGGACACACGTGTGCCCTCTACTATGTGAACCATGTGCTCGTGTGAGATAAACACCTTTCATCTATCACATGGGCCATTTTTTATGCAGTTTGCATGCATGAATACATACTGTACGTGTGTACCTGGATGTTTGTATTAGTGTCTTCACCGTAAGGTCTTTCTGTTACACGTGTAAGAGAGTGTGTCAACTGTGTTCTACGCTCTGCCCCACAACCACCAAATGACTCCACTCGCACATTATTTGACTCGGGAGGAGAGAGTGTGAGTCAATAAATCAGGTATTTCAATTACACAGATAGAGGCACACACATCAGCGACTGCAAAAAGAAACGGACCCACATGTTCTGTAATATGCACACACACACACACACACACACACACACACACACACACACACACACACACACACACACACACACACACACACACACACACACACACACACACACACACACACACACACACACACACACACACACACACACACACACACACACACACACACACACACACACACACAGGTACAGTACATACACGCACTTGACCGACTTACAACTCAAACACACAAGTCATCATGTACCTATACACAGGCAAGCAATCGCAGAAGCAGAAAGAGGAAAAATAGACAAATCGACAGTGCAGCGACACTGCGTCGTTGCTTAATAAAGACTTACGGCGCGCACACACACACACACACACAGACAGACATTATGACGCAATAAAACAACAAGAAGCGTGCTGTTAATGGGAGCACATGATTACATACAGCAACTCAGAGCAGGAGCGCACACTGTCACATGAACACATTTACACTTACATTTACTACACGCAATATAATTTAACACAGTGTTGCCTTTTTTTTTTTTTTTCCTATGACTGACAGCTGTAAATAAATCTGTAATATCAAATGACTGCACACACCAGTGTATACCCTCACACAATTGCATATAACGAACAGTCGAAATATGAAGTATTGATTTCCCTATAGTTAATATACACAGATTTAGTATTTCTGTTCATGAGCTATATTGCGTCATTTATTGCTGAGTTAAGTCTCTGATTTACTGTCGTTCATTGTCTTTTAATTTATCCTCCAATCACAGCCGGTGAAAGGCGTGGTTCACCCACAGGTGGCCAACATTCATTCACGGTCACATTCACACCTACAGTCAGTGTCCAATTAACCTCTGTATTAACCTTTCTGTGTCGGTTGTTATTTTACAGTAGCTGCATGATTTACTGATCCTGTCCTCAAATAAAATGTAATAAGTACCACAGATAACCCGATAATAAGAGCTCACCATACTAATTAACTCTCATAAAAGCACTTGGTTGACATTTCCTCAGTCTTGAGTGGACTTTATACCAAACAGGTGTTTTTTCGTAAAAAATGAGGCCACGACAAGAGAAAGTAGTGTGAGATGAAGAGAGACAAAGACTGAGATATAGAGATGGAGAGATGATGGTGACTGTTGCTGGGAGGTTTTTTTGGCAATGCATATTTCTGTCCTGCCTATGAAGGATCCTTTGAACTTGACTTGAGAAGCCAGCCAGAGAGAGAGAGAGAGAGAGAGAGAGGGAGGGAGAAAGCAGGAGAGTGGGAGGTGAGGCAGGAGAGGAGAAAGGAGAAACAGCTGGTTCTTGCTTCAATATTGTACATTTAAACGATAGTGGACAGGAGATATAAGCTCACCACAGGCACACACACACACACTTATTCTTGTACAGCGTGCTTAGGTCGGACACTGATGCATCCCCTTGCATGCCTTTGTGTATTTTGTGTGTAATGGCAGACACATTCCTTTGTCTCAGAGCTCGAGCCTTTGCTAACACGAGATACCATTTTGTCATTTTGTGTATTCAAATTAGATTGTCTAGACTCAACTTGCACCCAACTACAACATCCGCAGGTGGGGAGTCGGCCCCGATACCTGCAGGAGACAAAAAGGTGTGAAAGCACGGCCTGGAGGGGCAGACTCCTTCAACAGACAAAGGGCTCTGTAAGGGGAGTTCCTCAGGTATAAATGTTTAGACCAAGTCTCTATTTCATTCTTCACCAGCAGCAGCAGCAATAGCAGCAGCAGAGAATTTCCACAACAAGTGTCTCACCCTTCACGTGACCCCAACATGAACAACATTTTAATCCTAATCCTAAAACCAAACCTAAAAAAGTCCTTTAAATTAGCGAGGAGCAGACAAAATGTCCTCGCAAAAGGGACGTTTGACTCCAAATGTGTCCTCTCAGTTTCCTGCACACACACACAACAGAGATAGATAGATACACGCACACACAAGTGCTTGCTTTTGATAAAGCCCGAGCACACTCAGCCATCACCATGTGTGCTGAAATTATGTATTGATGATTTCCTGTCCCTCATTAGCTCCCTCTCTCTCTTCCTCTCTCACTTCATACACTTATTATCTCAACCTCAATTAAACCTTCCCTTATTCCCCGTCTCTCTCTTCTTTTTTTTTTTTTACTCGGCGGTTTACCGTGCCTCATCATCACATTCCTTATCGTGGACGTGGACTTATCTTTAATCAAACACATACAGGCTTAATTAGCTCGCACGTTTGTCAGACCATCGTCTAATTAACAATGACCTTATTTTAAGTACATTTTGAACCTTAATTAAAAAAAAAAAAATGTACAAGTCTTAATTAAAATACTTAAGTAATTTTGACTTTGAACGCAACACTGTCACAGCCACTGCGTGCCAAAAAGACAACATTTAACGACAAAAAGACAAATGAAGAGGGAACAAATTAAACTGGACGCAGCAGAGGGGTCTATTTGTTCACAACTTGACACAATCAGAGGGTGTGTGAGTGGAAATGAATACCCCTTAACACTCAAGGCATACATGTTCACACACACACACCCACACACACACACACAAAGGTTTGTGCAGCTATTCTTCTTGACTTCTATTCTAATAAACAAAGCGTTATCCCTGACCCCAATTCAAATCTTAGCCCTTAACTTAACCAGTTCCTCAATCATGAGTTTCTGCTTCATTAGGTCCAGCTTTTTGGTCTCTATGAGGACCACCGGTCCTGACAAGGTCAGTGAATTTAACAAATACAAATACAAACACACACACACAGAAAGAAGTATTCTACCAGGACTATAGGATAAACAAGCGTAGCAGCAGCAACAGCACCAGACTGCAAAGGCCCCTCAGTGGGTCATCTGCTAAACTTAGAGCAGAAATGGGCCAGAGAGAAACAATCTGTGCCTCTGTGTGTGTGTGTGTGTGTGTGTGTGTGTGTGTGTGTGTGTGTGTGTGTGTGTGTGTGTGTGTGTGTGTGTGTGTGTGTGTGTGTGTGTGTGTGTGTGTCATTGATTGAGGCTAAGGAGAATGTGGAGGTACAAGCATCAGTCTAAAATGATGAGGTGTATATATATATATACATTAGGTGAAAAGTGGAAGTACAACATCATTTTGTAGAAGAGTGAAAGACAGGCCTACGACAGCTCCTCGTATTCATTACCGCACACAGAAGAAAAAAAAAACCATGACAAAAATCTCTGCATTTGAACATTTTTCCCAGTTTTTTTTCCAGTTATTTAAAAACTAAAACACTCGAGCAAAGTGACAGTGAAATAAATCAACGACACTGTGCGGTTTTGTGGCTTAACGTGGGCGCGAGTTGCCAGCGCTAACCAATCTGACTTCATCCCAGCGGTAATGGCAACTATAATTTGTAACATTATAATTTAACATTTAAGAAAAACAATACATAGTGCTCATTTGATGCTTTTTAGCATTTATAACCTGCGCTGTGCCAAATTCATTGTCCAATTTCTGCTTTACGTGAATGGGTCATGTGCACGGCTAAAACTTCAGCATAAAGCAGCTTTGAGTGGTCAAAGAGACTAGAAAAACGAAAAACGTTTTGATTCAAAATCGATTCGAGATTCATACGATTCGAGATTCAAACGATTCTTGATACAAAAATGTATCCAATGCACAGTGTGTTAAGGCAAATTATGGCATCAAAACAATACAGTTTGTATAAGATAATGTGATAACACAAAGGCAAACTTAAGACAAAAGTTAACATTTATTCATTCAAAACAAATAGAAACTTACTTACTGTACAAAATAATAACTTGCATAAATAAAAGCTTAGACTAGCTGCCTTTTTCTCCCAGAAGTTACTAAATTAAACTGTACACAAATAACACAAACAAGTGTTTTGTGTGGTTTTTCAAAATAGAAATGAATATATATATATATATATATATATATATATATATATATATATATATATATATATATATATATATATATATATATTTTTTTTTTGAAGTTTGAAGTTTATGAATCGATTCAGAATCGTGGATAAGAATCGCGATTCCTATGTGAATCGATTTTTCCCCTCACCCCTACTATATATACATACATAAGTGTATAAATAGAGATTTACTGTGAATAAAACAGCACAAAACAGGAAGTCGTCGTTTTTTTGGTTGTTTATGGGGGGAGTTGGGCAGGCGATCTCCCCGTCCCCTTTATGCATGTCCACCTAACTTCATGGAACGGTGGTGTTGAAAGGTATAGAGGTGAGAAATGTGACCCGGAATGAATACCGGGTGTATGTATGTGCAGTATGTAGCCTTCTCATTGACGACAGATGTTAGTGCGTGTCAGTGGAGTTCTTTGGAGAAACGGGCGGGAAAAAAAGTGAGGAAAGGGCTAACGTTTCAGATAAGGATGTTATTAATCCATTTATTCCCTCTCCACTCCCAATCTGTCCACTCCTGTCATATCTACTGATTTCAATCTCCTGCTCTTGCTCCACTCTTCACTCTTCATCTCTCCTGCTATTATCCCCCCTCCCCTCCCCTAGCCTCCTCGCTCTTCCTCATTCATTCCTTTCTTCCTCGTCTTCTCTCCTCCTTCCTCCTCTTCATTCATCTCATATTGGCCTCCCCCTGCCACGTTTCTCTTCTACTGTCGATCTCTTCTTCATCTTCCTCCCTCTCTCTCTCTCTCTCTCCCCATCTATCATGCATCCCAGGGTGCACCTGGTCTCTGCTGTCAGATGTCGGCCCAGAGCCGTCACCGTGGTGGGGGCTATCAGTTTGCACCAGCAGCAACAACAACTACCTCGCATCCACACACACAAACACACGCAAACCTTTCCGATTGTGCGCTTTATCAATATGTAACGCCATGTTCACGCAAGGTCACCGTCTACCCCCGGAAGACTGTTCTCAGCCTGAAGAGAACCAATGAAATATGCAACCACCTGATCTTCAGAGGAGTGAGAGTGAGGTTGATATGTGCGTCTGTGTTCTTTTCCTGGCAACACGATAAAGGCTTGATCTCAGTCACTGTCAGCGTGGAGACCACCCTCTATATCTCCATCCTCCTCTCAAAAGCTCTCCATCCTGTCCTCTTTCATCTCCATTGCTTCCTTCTTCGTCCCCTACATTTTAAATTTTACATTTCGCGAGCGCTCTCAAACTCGGTGACTCCCGTAGACCGGAAGTTCCAATTAACGCTGTTTTTTTTGGTGTGTATCTGCGCCATTACCTCGTTTATGAAGCCCTAAAGTTTCAAAACAAACAGTTCAGCCACTGCTGAGAACGCTGGGTTTTATTGTAATCTCGAGCTCTGCAAGCGCTCTGAAAAAGCCTGGAATCGTGACGTAAGGATCCCGTCTCCTGAACAGCAGATCCTCCTGCTCCGGGCACATCCGGTTGCGTACATTGAACTGCAGAAGAAGAAGAACGTCCGTTGTGGAGGTGTTTCACTTGCGACAGTGTCTTCTGACTCTGAGTCGTGACGAAGCCATTTTTAAACATTGTTAAAATAATGTTTTTATAATGAGTAGCAGTGCATCCACCGTTCCAGAGGGGGGAGCTGCGCTTCTGAGAGCTGACGTGCTGGCCAATCACAAGACAGTGGGGATAACTCTTGTTGCCTGGCCAATCACAACACAGTTCTGTCTTCTGGGAGTGAGATTTCGGTCTGAAACAGCGCGGCTGACGAGAGCTTCAGTGAGGAGAGATTTAGATCAGCTCGTTTACAGCAACTAGGAGGTTTTTGACCTTTTGACCCCGGTTATAATGTACATTCTACATTCTATTTTAAACCTATTTTTATAGTCAGTGTTAATATCTTTATATATTGTACTTTATATATTGTATTTCTTTTTTTTTCATGTTTATTATTTATTATCTTTATCTTTATTGTCTTGCTGCTGTAACACTGGAAATTTCCGCACTGCAGGACTAATAAAGGACTATCTTATCTTATCTTATCTTAAAAACAAGTTAATGTATGTAAGTAGACCTCCATAACTCACATAATATAATAATATAATATATATAATATTATAATAATAATATAATATATGTGCAATAGGACCACTCTGCATTTGTGCTTTAACAAGTACAAATGCAGAATAAGCCTCGAGTTCCTCCGACTCCGGCTTCTGGAGAAGCAGAGGTCGTCGCCGCGGAGGCTCCATGACAGACGTAACATCAGTGGAATGAGGTGTTGTGATGAAATTGAAACCTTGAGAACCTGTATCGCTGTGAGTGACAGGGTTTTGTCTCCTGACTGAGACAACAGGTCCATCTTCTACTAACTCACACCGTGTTCTCTCTTTGTAGACCCAACAAACATCTAAATCCCTCCTTAGTTGCTGCTGTACGTCCTTGACAGCACTTTAACGTGTAGAAACAGTCCTTCACTGTGTCATCATCGGCTTCATCAGATCTTTACTTCGTGACCAATTTTGCTTATCAATGCAAATGTGTGTGCATATATGTGTGTGTGTGTGTGTGTGTGTGTGTGTGTGTGTGTGTGTGTGTGTGTGTGTGTGTGTGTGTGTGTGTGTGTGTGTGTGTGTGTGTGTGTGTGTGTGTGTGTGTGAGTGTGTCCTCATTAAACCAAAGTAGAGCAAGTGAAGCTTGGAAAAAACTAAGACAGGGGAGCAAAGAGTGAGAGTTGCATGACTACGTTTTTACTTTAGAAGAAAATGGAGTGAACAGTGCTCCATACACTTATGAGATTTTTTTGATTTTTTTAAACTGGACTAACAATGTACCAAACATACGTTTGATTTTATGATCTTCAGCAGGACGTGTTGCTCTGTCTTCACCTGTTTTCAGTTAAGCTGACAAAGCCAATCATTTATAGGTGGCTGATGTACTCTTCTTCTCTTTGGTTGTTACCATTTTCTCCAACTATATAAACATATATACATATATGTATTTGCACCCAGAACATTATCAGTTCATGTTTGGAACATTATTTTGAGTCATTATCGTGTTTCCTTTAAAGGTGCCATATGTAAGAATGTGGCCAAAACCGGTTACTACATTCAAATTCAAAATACCGAGGTCGTTTAGGTTTCGTTTTCTGACGTAACTGGCAACCCGTGGTTGCTCGGCAGCTGAGACTCTACTGACTGCAATGATTGGTAGACGGCGGTAGGTGGCGCCACATGCCAAAACATGATTTCAAAACATAAACATGATTTGCAGTCTGCAAAATATTTTTTTTTTAATGCAAATATTTTGTCTGTACTGTTGTTGTTGGTGAGTTCAGTTTGTTATATGAACATTATTCCTGAGTCTCTGTGACATATTAGGAGGATTTTATGGCCAGTTGCTTTATAGAGATTTATTTAGATTTATTACATAATGCACCTTTAAATCTGTAAAGCAGGAAAACTCTGTTTCATGGGCATGTCTACTTGTGTGTATATGAATTAGAATAATGATATTAGTCTGTTCTATATTGTGACAGTGTCTGAACAGCTGCTTGGGTCAGGTTCACTCCCGAATTTGACCGTATTTTATTTAAAATGTTATATGCGTAGATTAAATTGAGTTTAAATAGTTGTTTCCCCCTCTCTGCTCTTTACTTTCTACCTCTCACATGACCCACTCTTGTTTCTTTACTCATTCTATCCGTTACTTCCTCTTCCACACACACTTAGACACCCATGTGACCCGTCTTCCCTCTCGCTCGTGCGAGCTGCCGTCACAGCCAAAGCTTTTTATCCATAAAAATATCAAAATGGAGTCATCATCACGCCATTAAACCAGCAGCTTTCAGGCTGACGATCAGAAACATTTCACTCATGTTGACTCACGTTATGATGCATGCACATGCAAACACACACACACACTCCCTCTCTGTTCAGCCATCATTTCTTCCAATCTCACCTTCTCTTTTCCCCATCCACTACACCTCACTACACTCCACTCTCATCCTCTGTGGCCTCCTGGCTTCGACTGACGATCACCGTCGCGGCCCATAATCAGTGTCACAATCGATTAAAGAGATTTCACACGGATATACACGGACGGATTGAAAAAGCAGGAGCAGGTCGAGATAACAGGGATCGCGGAGAGGAGAGGTTCACTGTGCTGTGTTTGAGAGGAAGGTTGGTTTACAGTTATTAGCACGGTCGGGCCTGATGAATGCGTGTGTGGACTGTAAACAGGTCTGAGTACAGCTGATCCAACAGAGGCACAGCTTTGGCAGCAGCGTCCATCTGTCATGCAAAAAACAAAAAAGGAACTTTTTGAACTGAGAGAGACAATAAAACATTTTGCTAATCATCTCATTACCCCTCTCTGGTCAAACACCAGGTACTGTGTTCAAATTTTACCATTGGCTATTTTCTCTTTTCCAATCAGGGCATGGCTTATTGTCCCAGACTGTACCCCCTTTTTTTAAAAAAAAGGCCTGTATCTCTGTCGTCTTTCCCTCGTCACCAAGTATAATTACAGCACTCGGTGCCTGATTTTACTACCAGATATCTGCTCTCAGCCTACTTTCTTGGCATTTTTCGAAATCTGATGGAGTTAGCTACAGAAGAGGGGGTTTAGCGACCCTTAAATGTTTTCTAACTGATTCTAAAATAGCATGAAATAGAGAGACTAAACTCCTAAATAGTTTTAAATAGTTAAAGGAGCCATATGTAAGAATGTGGACAAAAACGGTTACTACATTCAAATTCAAAAATACCGAGGTCTTTTAGGTTTTGTTTTCTGAACTGGCAACCCGTGGTTGCTCGGCAGCTGAGACTCTTCTGACTGCAATGATTGGTAGACGGCGGTAGGTGGCGCCACATGCCAAAACATGATTTTAGAACAAACATGATTTGCAGTCTGCAAAATATTTTTTTTTAATGCAAATATTTTGCCTGTACTGTTGTTGTTGGTGAGTTCAGTTTGTTATATGAACATTATTCCTGAGTCTCTGTGACATATTAGGAGGATTTTATGGCCAGTTGCTTTAGATTTATTACATAATGCACCTTTAAAGTTAACCCCCACTTTAACCACCTACAACATGTAATTTGGTCCAGTTACAGAGAAAATATTGACAAAGCTTATAAGCAGCTCAGAAGGCAGAAAGGTAAAAACTTTAATGTCCCAGAGTGGTTATTTGGTTTGCAGACAACAGTCAAATATATTAAAAAAGAAGAAATAAATGTACAGAATGCACAAGAAAGAAGAATACTATATACAGTCCCTCCATACAGTGTCAATATCAATGTCATATATGGGAGAGCAGAAAGGGATTGTCTGAGCTTCAGTGCTTATTGCCACGAAAGCCGATGGAAGAAAGGAAAATCTATACTTATTGTTACTAAATCTGGCGAGGCTTTAAACCTCTGCCCTGATGGAAGCAGCTGAAACTCAGCATATCGAGAGACAAAGAGTCAGAAACAATGGTCTGAGCCTCTCTACGTTTGATTCTCTCAAGACTTTCCATTAAATAATGTATTGATCTGTCTTACCTCAGCTAAAAAAAAAAAAAGTCTAAAAATGGAAAATCAAAGGATGAAAAATCTGGCACTTTCTCTGTGTTTTCATGCCAGACCGCGCTCCATTAAACACATAAAGATATTTAGCCCCGTCCCAAATTGAGCCTCAGGTTCACAGCCGAGAAATATTTATATTTTATTTCTTAACGTTTGCAAATCTCTTGATGAGGAAAGGTTTGTTTTTTTTGATTAACCTGAACGACGCTGTTAAATAAAATAATCACGGCAGGCGCCTCTTTCCAGCCATTGGTTCACAGCTTGGTTTATAATGAATTCAAATAGGCTGTAAACCTTTCACTGGCCAATTAACCCTTATGGACGCGACTTCATAGGCACACACACACCTGTGATGTATGGCTTTTTCCTACATCCATAAGCACTGGTTATGACTTCACACTGAGTCAGTCTGCCCCCCCCTCTTCTTCATCATCTCCTCCCCCCCTCCCTCCTCTTCATCATCTCCTCCACCCCTCCCTCCCTGAGCTCTCAGCCTGACAGTTGGTTGCAACAGCAGCCACAGAATACACACAGTGGAGGTGTGAGCTGCTCTTCCTCTCCCTCGCTGTGCCCTTGTATGGATGCACGCACGGATGAATGTGCATGTATAGCTCTGAAACTGAAAGTGGACCTATACTATATACCGTATAATTTTTTTTTTTCCTTTTCTTTTTTTTTAAGGTAAATGTAGTCTTTTGATTCTCCTAGGATGCTGAAGCAAAAATATACTGAATAACCACCAGGGGGCCACTTCACTCGTTGTCAGTTTGAATGGAAGGGTATGGGAGATTCAGGTTGTACTTCTCACTTATTTAAAACATTTTCCCAAGGTGTTAATGGTCACGATCACTAGCTTCAGCTCCTCTTCGAGACAACATGATGACAGTTTTGTAAAAATGTTCCAATTTAGAGGAAAACAGACATCAAGGTTTTGAAATTTTCATTAGTTTTAATTTCTGTTTGGTTTCAGTTAATTCAACAAATGATTTAGTAGTTTCAGCGTTGTTTTTGTGTAGTTTTAGTCTTAGTTTGACACTGAAAAGGATGAAAAAATGTGTGACACCGAATGTGGATGATCAAATCCTTTAATTTCATTCTTTAACCTTTAACACCTGCAGGTAAATCAAAAGTAAAACTTCAAATGGTCTGTATTCTTCCAGAATGAAGTTTTAGTTTGTTTTGCTTTGTTCATTCATAGTTTTTTGGTTGTTTTTAAAATGTCGTTTTTATTTATATTTTTCCGTTAAAGGTGCATTATGTAATAAATATAAGGCAACTGGCCATAAAATCCTCCTAATATGTCACAGAGACTCAGGAATAATGTTCATATAACAAACTGAACTCACCAACAACAACAGTACAGACAAAATATTTGCATTAAAAAAAATATTTTGCAGACTGCAAATCATGTTTAGAAATCATGTTTTGGCATGTGGCGCCACCTACCGCCATCTACCAATCATTGCAGTCAGTAGAGTCTCAGCTGCCGAGCAACCACGGGTTGCCAGTTACGTCAGAAAACGAAACCTAAAAGACCTCGGTATTTTGAATTTGAATGTAATAACTGTTTTTGGCCACATTCTTACATATGGCGCCTTTAACTAAATTATTTTTGAACAGCTAGTTTTAGTTTTATCGTGAACTGTAATAACCCCGGTGGACACCAGTGTGATTGACAGCTGCTGCCGCGGAGGCTTCAAAACAGGATTTCAGATTCTTATGGCTGACGTCACAACTGGTAGCCACTTGAGATTTCCTGACACACACACACGCATACAAACGTGCACAAACACACAGACACACACACACCCCTACACACACACCATCTGTGGAAATAAAGCCAGCTTTTGGCAGTCGCATCTCCTCACCCCCACCTGCACGCTGTGTCACCGAACAGAAGTTGAATCCTGCATCTGGAGCCTGCTGGTGACTCACACACACACTACACACTTACATGTATGTAGCTCACACACACACACTTAAAAAAAATCCCATTTATATCTGTGGCAAACTCCACTGCTGTGCATATCTATGACAGCAGCTGTGTTTATTGGATAGAGTGGCACTGCAGCATCATCCAGGATTCGGGAGTAAAAAAAAAAAAAAGGAGGGGACGTAAGATGACAAAAATAGACTTTCAAGTGTTTATCTGCATCTAAAAGTGCATTACATGTGTACCGTTACCTCCATCGCGCCCTGTTCATATTGCTCCACTGCCTCTTTGTTCACCTCCTCACATCTCTCTCCCGTCTCCGTCTCCATCCACAGAATCTTCATTAAAATGTATTTGAAAAGACGCTAAAAATATCTTTCACAACACGGCATCGCCGCACACAAACACGCTCATTATTCGTCACAGGATGTGCTTTATAATCTTATACTTTGGTCACACATGGAGAGCACAAAATACAGAGTAATACAGAACGGTGAGATTTAAAGGAGACATATTATATACTTTATACTTTATTTTGATTTTATATCTGATTTTATATCTGATTTTATAAATGTCTCTTTTCTATGCTTTTTAATGTTTTATGTAAAGCACTTTGAATTACCTTGTTGTTGAAATGTGCTATACAAATAAACTTGCCTTGCCTTTTGAGTGTCTGTCTCTTTAAATGCAAATGAGACACAGGAAACTACATCAGCGTAGTCACTGAGGCTCCGGCAGCTAACAGCAGTTAGCTTTTGGAAAAGCTATCATTTGCCAACTCTAGCCGGCACATTGCCGTCATATATAAAAACGTAAATCCTCTGAGGCTGGAAGTTTGTGTAGAACTCTGTGCTGCACTGTGCAGCCAAGAATAGAACACTTTGCGGACTTCCGCTCTTCCGGATACTATCGCCCTCGTCTGCCTCTCGCGTTTTTTAGGGACAAAGAATGAGTGCGGAAGTCAACATTGCGTGTTTTATCTCCAGTTCTTAGACTGAGGTGGAAAAACATGAGTGAGTCATCTTTTTTTCACTCTTTGCCGACTCATAGGGCCTCCAGAGTCCCAAATATAAGAATTAAAATAATTAAAAAGTTAATTTTGCATGCCCCTTTAAACTGTGGAGATACATTGCCGCTTCACAACTAATTCCACCAGTAGGTAATGGAGGCACAGCGCTGCACCGTGTGAAGCGCCGTGTGCTTTGCATTACGGTGAGTTTGTGCGATGAGTTACCTCACCTGTGAGAGTACTTTCAGGATATGAACTCTGAAAGCCAAGCAGCCGTAATATATTGCACAATCTGGCTGGCGAGGACGAGCGGAGTAATAGTATTTACAGTGCAGGTAAGCTGGGCTTCAGGCCAGTAAATGAAGTGGCATAATATCAATATTACAGTCACAGAGACGCCCCATACTGTACACACACACACACACACACACACACTGAATATAATGCACTAAGGACACAACTATAATCGACGCACAATAAAAACTGTGCCAATGTTTTAGGAATAACACAACAAGCTGCTTTACGCTGAAGTTATTATTTCATATGAACGTCCTCATATAACGATTAAAAGTTAATAAAATGCTGTTTAATTATGTAACAAAGTGCATATAGTTTATAGGACGCTCAACATGTGCCGCGATTACATTTCAAGGTCATAAAAAGGTGAAATAAGGAAAAGAAGGATTATAATATTGAAGTTCTCATAAATGACAGAACGATCATTAATCCAAAATGAGCTGAAAGGGTCTCAGGCCTGATGCAGAGCATCCTGACTACTCCACCTCTTCCTCCTCAGTGATATGAAATGATCACCTGACCAGAATTCTCATTAGACTAAAGAGGCAGGTGCTCCATCACTGGAATTTAATTTCCGTCAGGCCGCCGCTCTGTCCTCCAGAGTAATGCGCTCTGCGTACGGGCTAAAAAGCGTGACTTGTCCGGCCCGTGCAATCAGCAAGGGGGCGTGGTCACTCCTCTACAATAAGGATGCAGGTATGAGGAAAATATGGGAGGGAGAGGCAGAAATGGAGGGGAGTGTGTGAGGAGAGGAGGAGTGAAGTACTTCAAACCTGGTTTAAGCCTCTTACTGTACGCCCATCATGATAATCAGGCACGCCTGGATTTTGTTTGATTCTATGGCTGTGGAATTGTCAAAAAATGTTCAGTAAGTGAGTTGTTCTGCTCCCTTTCGTTCACTTTTAATATCTGGCAGTTATTCAAGCGTTTAGGCCGACTGTGTGTGAAGTGCTGGTGACTCTTGTCTGTGATTGGACGGTCATTCCACGGAAGTCCTGAGTGCTACAATAATGACAAATATGCGGGCGCAAAAGCTCTATTTCTCTGCTCTCCATCTGTTTTCAACTGCTTTATCCTCCACATGATTGTCACAGAGGAGCTGTGCCAATCTCAGCTGACAGAGCGAAAGACTTGGGTCACAACCTGGACAGATAGTCAGTCCATTGTTTTTGAATTTTCGAGATATCACAAACGGTCTTACGGTCATAAGACGCACTCACGCCAACAACAGGATGGTCACATAAGAGTTAAGTTCACATTACTTTTTTGAAGCTCAAGTTACATTTTGCTCCTACGGCTTTGCCGCTTCACATCAACGTCCCGACCTCCCTCCCTCTGTAATGGTTAATTCTAGTTCTCTGCCCATCACCCTATACCTGCTGAACACAGAATACCAGGTCCTTTGTGTATAGTGTATTGTATATTGTGTATTGTGTCAAGCCTACTGACACCTTCCTGCAACATCCGCAGGGAGACGGCTCCCCGATACCTACAGTAGACAAAGAGGTGTGAAAACAACGCCTGGAATGGCAGACTCATTGTCTATTGAAGGAATGCAAAAGGGAAGTTGCTCAGGTATAAATGTGGAGGGCACACTTTGCTCTGGGTCTTTCTCCAGCTAGGATCACTCCTGTGAAGTGAAAATAAAAACTTGTCGGCCGGCAGAAGTTCTCTATTTCATTCTTCACCAGCAGCAGAGAATGTCCTGCACTCGTTTCCACTCCGTCAGCCTCCGGTTTTATGTTGTTTTTCCACACACACACACACATTCTTACACTCATTGAGATAATGCATTCCCTAGCTCCTTACCCTAACCTTAACCATCACAACAAAGTGTCTAGCCCTAACCTTTACCCTAACTGAAACCCAATTCTAGCCCTAAAACCAGACCTTAATCCTTAAAAAGCCATTTAAAGTTGGGATGACCGGCCAAATCACTCTGTATGGTTTATACGAGTTTTGGTCCTCACAAAGCCACAAACTAAAGGCTAACACACACACACACGCTCTTCCTCGTTTCCCACGCTAAACCTCTTTTCACTTGTGTGTCCTCGACTGTCCTCTCCGTCTTTGCTGGCAACTCTCCCAACACCATTTCCCTTATTATTTGAACTTAACCAAACCCATCTGTCCATTGTCTTTCCGAGTTAAGCCTCTGTCTCTCGTTCGCCTGTTTTATCTTTTCCTCCTCTTCCAGATTGGATTATTACTATAACCCGAGTGGATTTTCGTTGCCGACATTTCAGCATTTAGAATGAATATTTAAAGTCAAATTTTTAAAGTTATTATCCTCCAAATGGATTATTATGCACAGTATTCAGCTGGAATATATAAAGTCGAGTTTAGTGTGTTGGTTTTTTTTTAATTTGGCTCGTCTTTTCAATCCCAAAGGCTCGTTTTTTTTCCTCTTCTTTTGTCTCTTGCAATCTTTTGCCCTGTCCTACTTCTAAACCCAGTTATTCTATCTAACTCTCTCCTCCCTGCAGACCCTCAGCCACTTCCTCTCCTTCTCTGTTGCCAACCCCTTACCCTCCTGCCCTCCTTCCATCTTCTTCTCCTCTCACTCCATCCCTCCCTTGTCCTCCTTCTCCATTTCGTCCCCTCTCATTCACCCATCCCCTGCAATGTTTATTCCCGTCGCTCTGGTTTAGGAGGACAGTATGGTTCCGATAATGCCAAAAGCTCTTAGGAGTACATGATCAATCTCTCCCTCTCTCACTCTCACTTTACTCCCGTCCTTCTCTTTCTCTCCGTTTTCTCACCCAATTTTATATTCCATCCACATGTGAACCATCACTAAGTGTCTCTCTCTATGTCAATGCTCTAATGTTCTAATCAAGTCTGTTTCCTGTGAATATTTCATGCCTCTTCTCCCTAAATGTCTCTCTTCTGTGAATGGCCTCAGTTTGGCCCCTTTTTTGTTTTCAATGGACGTTTTTCCCGTCTCCATTTTCTTTGTATCATACATGAGCATAATTTTGGGAGCTAAACTCAAATAAAACCTTTAGTTATTTACAAGAAAATCCACATAGAGAATCTTTAGAAATGACAGCATTAATGGTGTCATCTGCAAAAGTGTCCTCCCTGCATTAGGGGGACAGTTTAGGGCGAGACTCCTTCCTGTCTCACCATTGCAATGAAAGTACAACAATACTTAAATTAAAAATACTACCAAGGAAATGCCTTCCCCTCTTTTGTGTATATGGACGTGTCCTGTACCCTATGTCTCAGGAATAAGGTTTGAAAAATTTAAAAAATTGCTTTCAAAACGGTTTCACTTGGACAGAAGCCGCACAGTGGGCTGCAGCTATCAAAATATTTTTTAAATATTTTTGTAATCGAGTATTCTACCAATTATTATTCTAGAATTTTTTTTTTTTTTTTTTTTTTTAATACAATGGCTCGATTAATTGAGGAATAATCAGAAGAATACTCGATTACAAAAATATTCAACAGCTGCAGCCCTAGTAAGCTACATTAAATCAGCTAACATCAATGTTTACGTTAGCCAGCAGCGTTAGCAACTGGATGCTTTCGGCTCAGATGCTGAATCATTGAGGACATACCACAACAGCTAAATATATATTTATATATATTTATTTTTATTATTATTATTATATTATTATTATTTTTAATCCGATTAATCGAGGAATAATCAATAGAATACATGATTACAAAAATATTATATAACTGCAGCCCTAGTAAGCTACATTGAATAAGCTAACATCAAAGTTTACGTTAGCGTGTGCCGGCAGCGTTAGCATTAGCAACTGGCTCAGATACTGAAGCGTGAAATGGTCTCACACTTTGGACATTTTCTGCCTTTTACGGCCTGTTTCACTCTCCGTCTCCATCGCACCAGCTGAAATTTTTGTAATGGAGTTACTCGAATTCCTTGAGTAATCGTCACAGCCCTACAAATTATATTTCAAGCATGCTTTTTGTGCGTTTACATAGACATACCATACGGTACGGTAGAAGATTGCATCGCTAGGGGTTAGGGTTATTTGTGTACCCACTAAAAACAACTAAAACAAAACATAAATGGAACAAATCATATTTAAAACATGCACATTATATGTGTGCATATGGATGTCCCATATGGCAGGAGGTTACTATAGCCTTTATATTCTATGCTGAAATGGCCATATTAATGATGCCATCATAGCAAAATGCAGCACTGTATTCAAGATTTGAAAGCAGGCAGTGTCAGTGTCAGCCATGTTAACCTCAAAGCCCTCCCCCCTTCCTAGTTAGCTTGCTGTTGCCTAGCAATGCAAACGACACTCGGAGGCCAAAGGAAGTACATCTTCATTTCAAAGCAGAAAAGTATAATCAAAATGTGTTTAATTTGATTAAACGTGCCATTTCGTTTTGTTTATTCTTATTTAATTTTATTTTTATGGACCTCCTGTGATTCTGCAATTAAGACTGAATTGAGATTGTTTGCAGGAGGCCTTGAGATGAGCTGGAGAAATACTCTGCAACTGTGTGTGTTCTTTTAAAAGGTTTGAAAGAGTGTAGCATTAGGTTCAATTATTATTTAATTTGGTAAAAATTGAAAACAAAGATTTTTGATGCTAACTGAAGGTTGCATAGGATATATATACATGTGCATATATATATACACATATACATATATACACGTATATATATACATATATATATATACACATATATATATATATATACACATATATATATATATATATATATACATATATATATACACGTATATATATATATACATATATATATATATATACATATATATACACGTATATATATATACACGTATATATATATATATACACACACACGTATATATACACACACACGTATATATATATATATATATGTGTATATATGTATATAATATATATGTATAAATACATATATGCACACATATATTGATATACACATATATACATATATATACAAATATATACATATATATACACATATACATATATATAAACAAGATATATATAAATATATAGATATTCAGCTGCAACTTCACTGATGGTACATGTCAAATTGAACACACTGTACCTTTAAAGGCTGATACAGGGACTAAGAACCACCTGATGCTGAGGGGAATTATCTCTCACATCTGTTTGCCTCTCGCTAAATTTCAACATGAATCAAAGTCTCTTCCTTTTCCCTTCGCCAAACATGTCCATCACATCCTCCTAAATGTCCCTCCGCCCACCTTTCCTTCACAATCACAGATACTTTTTTTACCTCGCGCACACACACACAAAAAAAAATCCACTCCCACTCCTTTTTTTTTTTTTTTTTTTTCTCCGCTCTCTCACTTGTTAGTCCATCCCTTGGCGTTTCATGTACATGCACACCTCTCTTTTAGGTGTCAGCTGCAGCTCTGTCAGGTTGAGGAGGATGCACCGGGATGAAGAGACAGACGGAGAGAGACGGAGAGGAAAAAGGGGGGAGAAGGAAAAGGGACAGAATGGATGAAAGAGGCACACACACAGAGAGAGGGAGAGGGTGACAAAGTGAGAGTGAGGTTGAGAGAGGGGCTAAGAGAGGGAGTGAAATACTGCTAATTCACAGAGACGGGCTGCGTTTCCGTGGTAACGTGGTTTCCATCGTAACAGCCCTGCTAAGGATGCCATTAGTGGGGCACAAAAAAGAGAATGCCACTTACTGCTAGTATGGAGCATGCTCACTCACACACACACAGAGTGATATACACACACACACACAAACACAACACCTACATGCATTTATACATTATACTGCACACACACACACACACACACACACACAGCTCTCGGACAAGATACACACATGCAGCCGCCCACGCAGCGCTCTTTTCTGCCCCTTTCATCTAACAACTCAACTCGCATCCCGCTGCCACTTCCCCACTGCCCACACAGGAACTCAAACTATTACACACACACACACACACACACACACATACTGTATACTAATCTGCTTCACACCTGCAATCGATCCTGCCACACTGCCTCCTATACAGCGGGAGAATTATTCCACACTCTGCCCGGCAGTCAGTGAGGAACTGTGTGCCTCCGTATTTCTGCTGACTTCCTCATTCACCCTTGGACTTGTTGCAAAAACAACATACTCTGGGATGTTAATGCTTGGATACAAGATTTTTTTGGGTCGTGCTGACCCCAAGGCACACATTTGCATTTGATGGGGGGGGGGGGGGGGGGGGGACAGAAACATGGAAAGGAGAGATTGAATTTGTAAATCACCGACATAGAAGCAGAGGGAAAAATCTTCCTTTTTCCGACAGTACTCACAGAGACTAAATCACAGGCTTTAGTATTCACGAGGCACATTGATGGTTTGTTAAACATTAGGCTCGCTGCTGACCCCGCGCTTCATCACTCGGGATGAACGGGCCAGAGAGGTGGAATCAATGAAAATCATTTTGTATCTCCACAAAAAAAAAATTTAATTCACAAAGGCTTTACGAGGTTTAACGAACAAGGCGCACGTTAGGTGTATTTGTCTCATAAAAGTCAATCACGAAGATTAACCTATAATGACGTTATACTGCCTGATTAAACTATCTCAGCCCCAGATATTATAGCATTGTTGATATTACTGTAGGCAGCAGGCATGTTCGCTCGCTCGCTCGCTCTGTGCTTTTGCTCCAGGGCATCAGAGACAATAACCTACTTTTTCCACTGCAGGGTCGAATTGACAAACAGAGCGTGTTTCTAACCCACTGCATGTCACTGAAATCTCAGCTCAAGACGAAATACTGAGTCGTCATAGAGCGCTTATTTTCCAAAAGAGGGAAAAAGCGAACACACGTTTACGACAATTTAAAAACATTTGGTAAGACTTCAGATTAGGGAACACATAATTATTGACCATTAAGTAGGTGCTTACTAACATGCACGTAAGTAGCATACTAGCCCTTTATTAGTAATCAGTAAGCTAGTGCTGGGCACTAGGTTAACGCATGATGCGTTTCCATGACAACTGACCGGAAAAAGACGTGCGCGACGTCATGTTTATGTGCCACGACACCGGAGTCCAGGCGGCCGTTTACCAGTCATCTCCGTTAGCTGCATTAGCTCGTTTAGCGCCGCTAGTCAAACTGGAGCAGTCTGTTTATTAAACGAAAAGAGCAGCGCTACAAATAATAGCGTACCTGTGTACTGCGTATGTGTGCCTCTGTTTTTAAAGTTTAGCGTTACCTTAGAGACTCATTCTAACAATCCCGAGTCACGTAAAACATGACGTCACGCGCGTCTTTTTCCGGTCAGTCGCCATGGAAAGGCATCATGCGTTGATGCGGTTAACGCGCCCAGCACTATATTAAGCGCTTATTAAACACCTTATTCTATTCTCTATTACGACATGAATTACGATCTGTCCAACATAAGGTGTTAATACGTGCTTAATATTTACTAATAGGGCTAATATGGGCTAATATGCTACGTACACTACCGTACCGTTTGGGGTCACCTGTACAAAATGTTTTTCATCAAAAGTCACACTTTTATTAATCGAAAGAGATGTTACCTGTTTTCAGCTGTGCTAACATCGTTGCACAAGGGTTTTCTAATCATCCAATAGCCTTCTAACGCCATTAGCAAACACAATGTACCATTAGAACACTGGAAATGGACCTCTATACACATATGTACATATTCCATTAAAGACGTTTAGACGTTTGCAGCTAGTCGTTTACCACATTAGCAATGTATAGCATGTATTTCTGATTCATTTAATGTTATATTCATTGAAAAAAAAAGGGCTTTTCCTTCAAAAATAATAAATAATATTAATAATAAATATTTCTAAGTGACCTCAAACTTTTTTCTTATGTGCATGTTAGTAAGCACCTAGTAAATGGTGAATATGTGTTCCCTAATCTAAAGTGTAACCAAATGTCAATATATCACAGGTTACTGTTGGGTTAATATTGAGAATTTCCGTGCTATGCTATTTCATGCATCTCACAAACTAATACTTGGAGAGCAGTTGAAGTTTCTCTGCCCACAGCCTGGATTACTTGTGAGAATGTGTTTGAACTGTGTTCGACACGGTGACTCACTTAGTACAGGCTGATACTATAAGGTCGTCCAGAGAGGGTTTTTTTAATATTTATCAGGCTTTTTGATAGCGAGAATCATGATTCCAACCCTGCTCAGGGGCAGGGGGAGATGCTTTTCTTCCTCCATATAAATAGACCACAACATCCCATGTATGAAATGCACCGTGTGCTGTACGTGACGACAGGTTTCGCACATGAAGGCTCGCTGTGGGTTTGGAGGCAGCAGTGTCTCTTATTGTGGTGAGGTGCTGCATGAAGGCATCTTGCTGTGTGTTGCTTCTTTGGATACAGTGTGTTTTTCGTGGCTCAATCCATCATCGGCGCAAACACTTCTGTCGATGATGTTGATGCCTCAGTATAAGTCAGCAAGAAGAAGAAGAAGAAGACGTGAGTGGAAAATTCTTTTTTTTTTTAAAGTGTGCAGATAAAAGAGACGCGGGTGAACAGTTTTCTTGATTACACAAAAACCCCTGCAGGGTGCAAGCAAGGCAGAGAAAAGTGACGCTTGTGCCCAGAGATAGCTGAGTGGTTAAGTCGGACATCCCTAAAGCCTTGTTCACCCCCCCTCCTCCTTTACTGGCCTTGGATCAAATGCTGCAACAACTTTCAAATCCCTGCTTTTCAGAAATAAGTCTATATAATGACTGTAATTATTGAAGGAGCCATGTCGACTGAAGTGAAAACACAGTATGTGGGATCACGTGGGGAACAGGACGTCATCATTATTGCCGTATAAACACAATAATTTGAACGACGAGGAGGGAACCTACATTTACAGGACAATCAAATCAAATCTAGCAGGAATTATATTTTACTGTGTGAGCTTAAAAAATGGGGCTGCACAACAGGCAAGAACTTGTCATAAAAGTAGATATCATTTTATCCTTCAGTGTATCGGCTACTGGGTCTAAGTTTATATAGTGCAAGTCATGTTCTCACCACAGTGTTTAATCAAGCTAAGGCCGTAGTCCGACTAAGACAGGCAATCGGACAACTTGCCAAGTCTGAGTATACACGCGAAAGGAGAAAATATGTATTTATTGGTCGACTGACTCCGCCTCCGCTTTGTATTGAAGCAGTTTCCTGTTGACCTTTTACGTCACAGAAAAACAAACGGTGAACGGCGAGATGGATCGTGCTGTGGTTCTGTATGTTTTCGTACCTGCTGTACATGTTAATCATGATCAACTCAAGAAAGGCCATTTATACGGGGTCTAATTCTACTTCAAGATCAAAGACCGGGGAGAAAATGTCCGACTATGCGTATACATGCGGGAGTAATCGGACTATGACTCATATTATCCAGGTACGTTAGTCCGACTATGACTAGCTGACTATTGTTGATTTAGTTCCAACTAAAACAAGACTTTTATCATGTAATGGATGAAAACACAAAGTACCAAATGCTGCAAGTCAACGAGACACGACAGAGCGAGAGGTCAGTTTTTGTCGTCCTCTCAGAGTTTATGGATGAATCGCTTCATGATTTTATCCTTTTTATATGTCGATCATGGTGTCTAGAAGTTTTACAAGACATGGACCAGACGAAAGGACTGGACAATGCTGAACAGTTTGAGAATAGCTTAACTTTAGCGACCTGAAGCCATGTCAATGAAAGTGCCGTTAGTCTGCTGTTAACATTTTATTTTGAAACTGAAACTTTGTTCCAGCAGAACGTGTGCACACAAAACCACACAGAGCTGCTCTTGAGTTTTCATCACTCAGTCACAGTTCATGTTCAGTCAGCGTGAACTCCACAGAGGACAACAAAGAATTGACCTCTGACTTCATCACTTCCAGGTGACAGCATTCAGTAGATTCCTTTTTCCGTCTTTTGTAAATTTATTTTGGGGATTTGTAAACGTGTTTGACAAGTGTTTCCCATTTTGGAAAATGTGTTGTCAAAATGTAATTCTGTCTCGGCACTTTGTAAAAGCGTTTCGCATCCTGTAAATGTGTGTTTTGTGAAAATGTAATTTTAGTTTTGCCCTGAATATGAATTTGTCTCGAGCTCCTTCGTAAAAAAAAAAAGTGTTTCACACTTTGCACTTAACAGTTTTGGGAGTAGAATAGACCATTGAGATCATAAAGAAGGGGGGAGGGGAGACGGTTATAATTCTATAAAACTAGATGCCATCGCATGAAAGTGGTGCCGAAAAAATTGCAGTTACGATAGTGTTTGAATAAACTAATTACGATATAGGACAATATACGATATTAGGGTCAGTATACCAAAGCACTGACTGTAAAATATTGTATTTACACTTAACATGAAAGTATGTTATTTACAGGTTTGTGACACAGCACAACCACATCCACTCACACGTGACTCCCTGCTTTAAACACTGTAAGTGTACATAAATTTTGAGGAGAACCACAACTGTCTAGACAACAGAAGGATGCACAGCTCTGCATTTGTAACTCAATTCCTGAAAACAAGGCTCAGGGTTTACTGCCGTGCTGTTAAACTTCATAGTGGATCTATATAATACAGTAAGGGCAATCGTTCGGCTTCTTCAGGGAGTTGTTTGCTTCTATGATTGCTTCGCATGATCTCATAAAAAAAAGCCAAGGTGCTGTATGCGAAGATACGGCCATTGTGTCGTACCCCAAGGTGAAAACATTGTTTTTTCATGATGGCACAATATTTCACGGAGATAATAGCCCCTCCTTATACATCGGGGCTGGATTTATGAACACAGGATACATTCAGACACTTTCCATGGTTTCCATTATGTCCATATCAACAGTTTGGAGTGGAGAAACAAAGTAGAATTCCACCGCGATCCTTCACATGGATGGACTGCAGCAATCCTGAGGACCATGTTAAAGGTGCATTATGTAATAAAACTGGCCATAAAATCCTCCTAATATGTCACAGAGACTCAGGAAAAATGAACTCACCAACAACAACAGTACAGACAAAATATTTGCATTAAAACATTTTTTTGCAGACTGCAAATCATGTTTATGTTTTGAAATCATTTTGGCATGTGGTGCCACCTACCACCGTCTACCAATAATTGCAGTCAGTAGAGTCTCAGCTGCCAAGCAACCACGGGTTGCCAGTCAGAAAAACGTAACCTAAAAAGACCTCGGTATTTTGAATTTGAATGTAGTAACCGTTTTTGGCCACATTCTTACATATGGCACCTTTAAAGTAAAAAAAGGGTAAAAATAAATAATAATGATTCAGGTTTCTTTTACTTGACCCACCCTATCCAAAACAAATCCAGCATTTTGTTGTGGTCACTACACAGTGAGATTGTACTTGTTTTTTTTTTGTTGCCCTTCTTTAATCACTTATCTCCGTGGCTGGTGTCCCTTCGTAGAGAGATAAAAGTTCAGCTACAGTATGTTGCCCATTCTTCTTAATCAATGCGATGCACAGTATGCTCCTACAGTATCAACTGGCCCGTATCCAAAAAAAAACAAGGTGAGAATACAGCACGGCTGGTCTATAACCTCTACTCGTATCTCATAAAATAACCTTGGCTGTGCTCACTAGCTGTGACTCTCAGGTAAAGTACAACTGAATTTAACTCTCCTATTACTTTTATGCTTGATGTGTAAGAATGCCTTTGACAAATGTCTGTCTGTTGATGTCAACGGGTCAAAAAACTGACCTCCCATCCTGTAAAACTGTTAAAAAAAAAAAAAAAAAATATGCAAAAGATATATCACTAAAAAGTAGTGCTGTGCAAAAGGTTAACGCACGTTAATGCATGACACGTTTCCATGACGACTGTCCGGAAAAAGACGCGCATGACGTCATGTTTACGTGCCGCGACACCGGAGTCCAGGCACCGTTAACCAGTTAGCTCCGTTAGCTGCATTAGCTCTTTTTAGCGCCGTTAGCTCACCTACAGTCGAAGTGGAGCGGTCTGTTTATTAAACGAAAAGAGCAGCGATACAAATAACCAGCGTACCTGTGTACTGCGTACGTGTGCCTCTGTTTTTAAAGTTTAGCGTTACTTTAGAGCAGGGGTCACCAACGTGGTGCCCGCGGGCACCTGGTAGCCCGCGGGCAGCCAATACGGTGCCCGCGGGCTCACTTCACTTCACCTCACTTGCATGTATCCGTATGATCGCTCAGTAAAATATCTTTGATATTGTTTATAAAAACTGGTAATCGTTAGGAGTAAGCACTGGAATGAATGTGTATGCAGTTGAATGCATAATATTAATCATTTAAATGGTAAACAAACAAAAAAATATTATATGGTAGCCCTCCATATTATTTTTTACCCTTAAGGTAGCTCTCTGTCTCAAAAAGGTTGGTGACCCCTGCTTTAGAGAATCAATTTAACAATCACGTAAACATGACGTCACACATCGCTGCGTCTTTTTCCGGTCAGTCGTCATGAAAACGCGTCATGCGTAAACCTTGACGCCGTTAAACGCCGTTGACTCGTTAACGCACTACTAAAAAGCCACTTCCACATCAGGCACACACTGAACGAGTGCTGCACTCGTGGATTTATTAATGCAGGCTTTTGGCTTGGACGCTCGCATGTGTTGATGTTGTTGTTGTTGTTGTGTCGTTGTTGTGCCAGCTGTTGCCCCGGTACACAGCGTTCTGTTTATTAGCATATTGCATTGTTTAAAAAGAACCCTCAGCACCGAGCCACCTCGTGCCAATAAAAGTCTATTAAGCCTTGTTTGACTTTGCAAATGCAAATCAGGTCTTTGACAGAGAGCGAGGGGGGGGGGGGGGGGGGGGGGTCAGCCAAACACCAGCAGACCAGACAAGAGCCTGATGATAAAGGACTGATGATGTGACTGAGAACAAACACACAAGTTAATGCAAATAATCAAATGCTCAGCAGGAAATGTGTTGTGGACAATAACGTTGATGATGACCGATGATACCAAACATGGTCACGGTTGTAAAGACAAAAGGATGAGAAACAATAACAGACTGACAACTAGGTCCAGAGTGAGAAATGTAATATATTATCCATAAGTTATGTTGGTATAAGTAAATAATCTCTTTCAAATTAAAAAAGTGTCTATTTGTACTTGTACTACTGTAGGAAAGGCACTGCCATGCTTCTACGGCAAGCCCAAATGGACAAACTAGAGTATTGAGGCACAATCTTAATACACAAACAAAAAATAGCAAGGTCCTTTTTGGTATGTGAAGGCCACCATAGTTCCCTGACACTTTGGAAAAGGGAGGGGTGAGTCGTCCATTTGCTATAATCTGCAGTCTTTCCATTAGATGTGACTAATTCTTACACACAAGCGCCTTTAAAAGAACGTAAATGCTTCAACTGAAATAAGCTTAACTCTGCTTTTTAAAAGACGGTCATGGCTTTAAAATAAAAATTGATTCACAGCGATCTCTTTAAGAGGACAAGTTTGACATTATTCTTCTTTTGCCAAACAATGTTCCAAGAGAACAGGATTCTGCAGCAACACCACCACCACCACCACCACCACCACCACTGCCCCAACTGTCGAGCTCGTCAGCAGCTGAGAGCTCAGTCAATGGTTCTTGCAGATGGCAGATCTGCAACCAGGCCACCTCAGGCTCCCGCTGCTGTCTGCCATTTTCATTCAACAGGGTATCGATTGTTTTGAGGCCTCGTTTGGCGAAGATTGGCAGGAGGAACAAGAAGCACTAGGGTGTTCTATTTAAATGTCTCACCGTCTGTCTGTATTGAACCAAGGATGTGGATGTGTTCTCATTCGCTTAACTTTGATTTATTAGGTCAAAGATAAGTTAAGTTATGGTTATTATTATTATTAAAGAGGTCAAACCAACGGAGATATTGTCTGAGTCTAGCTCCAACTTTCAGGGGGGCATTGTTTTCACTGGTAGCATGCTTGTCTGTCTGAGGCTAGTTCTCGAAGCTAAAGGCCTAAAAGTCAAATCCCGACAAGCTGTGTTGTGTGCATGTGGAATTCTTTTTTCCTGTTTTGAAATGGAATGCAAGAAATCACAGCTATCAGTACAGGTATGTATGCATAAACATATACCATGACATTAGCTTATCCATGCTAGCTTTCCCAGCTAAAATAGTTGAGGGTGACATTTGGCTAGTTCCCTTCATGGGAATGTATGGTACGGTTTAGCCCTCCGTCAGGCTTGCATTTCAACAGAGAACAGTAGCTTTTACTCGGTAGGCGGGCTGCGTGCTGTGCTAGCTAGATACGTAGCGTGACGTTGTACCGCTGCGCGGTTGAACGGTTGACAGACAACAACAGAGGACAGCCAGCAGCGTTGAAGAAACACAGTTTGCAAGAGAGTTAGCTACTAGCTACACCCGTGACGTACCGTACCTTTACGACTGTAAAATTGAACGGTTGCGGTCGATTATTTTGGTACTATTAAGGCAAAGTACTGGTGGTTGTCCTTCTTCCATGGTTTAAAACACGTGTCAAACTCAAGGTCCGGGGATCAGATGTGGCCGCCACGTCATTTTATGTGGCCCGTGAGTGATTAATTGGTCTTAAAAATCTGTGTTAGAATAGGTCTATGCTGCTTTAAGGCCATGATACAGTGTATCATGGACATGCGACGAGTAAAATTGAATAAGTAATAAATACAGAAAGTTATTTAGCAATATGTTACGTAGTAGCTACCTTTATTTTACATTATATTTGGTTACATTTAGTTACATTTATTCTGTATGACAGTTACATCTGGCCCTTTGAGGGTAACCGTTATGCTGATGTGGCCCTCAGTGAAAATGAGTTTGACAGCCCTGGTTTAAAATAACTATTCTGTGAAACTAGTTTACTAGCTTCAGCTTCAGCTTCAGCGTGACTTCAGTGAACTACTCACAAGTCAGACTCTGATAATTTTTTCAGTTATCCAGTGCTGTAGTGAACACAATAAATCACCTTTGTACTGAAATGTTGAATTTAAAAACATATAAATACAATACAAAAGCCTGTCTGTCCCTAGTGAACAATACAAGGTTGACTATAATGAGCCAGGTGCATTTTCTGGAGGGGGGGGGGGGGGTCCACGACTCTGATCCGCACAAAACAAGCCTCTTACAGATGTATTTTTCCATCTCTCAGTGCTATTTGTTATGTGTGACTCATCGTCCCTGTGTGTACTGTATCTCTAAACGTGTTTATATGGACGCTGACGACGGGGGCAGACTCCAGCAGCCGCCGATGCGCGAGAATGAAAGCTGCAGGCTCGTGGGCAAATGCAGAGCGAAGAGGAAAAAGAGGTGGCGGTAATTTAGGAGAACAAGTGTGGGGAGGTGCAACATTTACATTCATCGCCAGCACTCGCATGGACTCGACTCACATGAAACGAGGAGGAGAGAGAGAGGAGGAGAGAGAGAGAGAGCAGTGGAGTCAAAATACAGGGATGGAAAGATATAGACAGAATGGGGTTGAGTAAAAAACATCTTTTCAGTGTTCCTTTTCCCCCTTTCAACACCAGGAATGTTTATGAATAGAACATCTGAATATTTGAATTATCCAAAATTACTCTAAATTGTGTTTGCTCCTGGGACTTGAGAGTGGACCACATTTTACATTTACATCTTTTTATTTACTGTAATGATTATATTTACTGCACAGCTGTTCACCTGTGTGTAATTGCACACACAGAGAGAGGGTGGAATGGGAGATGATGGTTGAACTGCTGGCCCGTTTTCCTTCTGGCACCTGTCTCAGGGTGAAATGTTTCCGTGCAATCAGTTTCAGAGAGAAACAGCCTCTGACAATGATTGTCACCTGGAATTCATATGATGGTTTTTACCTCTGCATGTGAGGCTGCCTGTGCTCCGGCAAGTCGATCCCTGACGTTTGTTCTGTTAAATGAGTGTTTGGGTGTGTCTGAAAATGTGAAAAAGAAGGGATTTTTTTTTTTTTGTGGCTCCATGGACTGTTTCTGAGTGTGTTTTGTACTTTTGCATCGGAACAGTTTGTCAGAAATTACGTTTAAAGGTGCATTATGTTGTATTTATGTGTATTAAATCTAAAGCAACTGGCTGTAAAATCCTCCTAATATGTCACAGAGACTCAGGAATAATATTCATAAAACACACTGAACTCAGTACAGCCAAAATATTTGCATTAAAAAAAATTTTGCTGACCGAAATCATGTTTTGGCATGTGGCGCCACCTACCGCCGTCTACCAATCATTGCAGTCAGCAGAGTCTCAGCTGCCGAGCAACCACGGGTTGCCAGTTAAGTCTGAGCTACAATGGCGGTGAAAACGCAACCTAAAAGAATTTAATTGAATTTGAGTGTAGTAACCGTTTTTGGCCACATTCTCGTTAGAGCTGTTGCATATGAATGGCAACACAAATAAATCACACCAAATTGTGAATAATTTAGAGGTGAATTTTGACGCACTGTGGCCAGTTACATCAATACCTATGACTCTAGATTTCCATCTGGCGCATTACAGTCAGCAGTGCATTGCCGAGTCAGAATCAAAGTAAAACACTTCCGCCCCCCTTTCAAAACAAAACACAATACGCAGGTCATGTAGCCTATCGCAACTTCACGTCAACATTATGTCGCACCTGGTGCTACTAGGTGAACAGTTAATTGATCAGAGCGTCTCGGAGAGTCATAATGTACAACGAGAGACTGGTTGTTGAAGTGGAGAAACATAAAATTATTTACACCAGATCAACAGTTCTTCCAAGTCAGAGAATGAAAGAAGCTGTGTTGTTGTTGTTGTTTCCTTTATACGCACAGTATATCGCAAAAATCGCGTCCTATCAGGATTATCGCGTGATCTTCCGTGAATACCGCTGGCTCCCCAGGCATCGCTGCGCTGCCGTAAAACACACCCATTGGGGATTGACACCGGGCAGAGGACGGTGCAAAACCCCGCCGCTGACGTTGCGCAGCTTTAACGCGCCCCGGTGGAAATCCGCCTTTACAACTGTGCTATCATGCAGATCAATTAAAAGAATATAGAGGGGAAAAAAATGGCTTCACTGGAGGAAACAGGTGGAGTCAGCGTCTAGTGGTGATGATTTTAATAAGAAAAAAGAATATAACATTATCAACATGCTAATAAATTATGTGGAAAATGTTTCTGATTTGAGATTAGGAATTATTTTACTCAGCAAGAGATAAGGTGACTCTAATTATTATTATTTAATATTATTTTGTTGTTATTTGTTGCATTGTCTACGCACTCCGATCACATACCTGGCATATACAGAAGAACAGTATTTCTGATTTTCCTCCAAGTACCACGCGTACCACAGTTTAAGAACCAAGATGCATGACGACAGATGATGTCAATGTGTGTCCCTGCAAAGCTGGAATAACAACTCTGGGTGTGTTTAGCAGTCTAATGCATAGTGTGTGTGTGTGTGTGTGTGTGTGTGTGTGTGTGTGTGTGTGTGTGTGTGTGTGTGTGTGTGTGTGTGTGTGTGTGTGTGTGTGTGTGTGTGTGTGTGTGTGTGTGTGTGCGTGCGTGCGTGTCACAGCATGTGGCTTTGACGAGGGCCAGCTTGGCACAGCATTGGTGAGTAATTGAGCGACTACAATGTGGTTTTCACTCACGCCTGTCTTCTTCCACATCCCTGCCTCCTGCACTCTTCACTCTTTCTTAATTAATCTTCTCTATCCCTCTCTCTCTCTCTCTCTCTCTCTCACACACACACTCTCCCTCTAGTTTCCTCGCGTTTCCTTTCCTTTCCTCGACTAAGACAGGCAGTCTAACCTCTTCCTTTACTCTTTCCTTCCAATGATACAGAGATGTGTGACAGTTGTTCCACACATTAGGCCAGGGGGTGAGACAGGATATGGACAAAACAAAGAGATGGCAAAAAAAGAAAAAAGACTTAACTTCTGAAAAGAAAGACAAACTGAAGGAAACGACTATATACCCTATGGCTTTATAAATGTGGAGAGGAAGAGGAAACACTGATGAATGTGTTAGCACAGACAAACAAAGCAAATGTTTACACGCGCTACAACAATTAAATTAATCCTTAAATTAGTCACAGAAATTATAAAAAAGAAGAAGGTGATCAAGGCACAGCAAAAACAACAGCAAAAATAACAAGACAGCATTAAAAAAAAGCATTTTCTTAAACGGCTAAATGTTACAAAAAATGTGTGTTTTTTTATACATAACCTGTGATTTGAATGAATACAACCAAGAATCCTTGAATAAACATCGTCTCCCCCTTTTTTTCCCCAAAGAGCATTCGACTAACGGACTTTCCATCCTGCTACACTTCAGACGTCACTTAAGCAACCAGTTCAATCTTGTTTTTAAGGTCACAGAAGATTGTTCTGTTGAAATTATCAAGCGGTCATTTGACCTTTTTTTTTCCACCCAAGCAAAAACATAATCTAGTTGCAGCTCCTTCATGTGACGGTAACCTGAATATAGGTTTTTGTCTGTTGTCTGTCGTCTGCACAAAACAGACCAGAGATTGATCAATCAACAACATGTTAAGTAACAAAGCTACTTATTATATAAGTAACAAAAACACTTTATCAACTATAATCTTGTGTTACTGACATTTTATAGACAAATTAATCATTGATTATTGAAAGTATTGAAACTAATCAAAGTTGTTTTAACTGTATAATTAAACCAGGATTTGAGCCAAGGAAAAATGTGATTCCTATCTCTGGGTTGCTACTTTTGATGAATTTGAGTATTGATTGACTGATGAACAATGCATGAAAAGCCTGTATTATGTGTGTATATTTGCTATATTGATAGTGATAGATGGTGGGGTTTAAGCGGTGGAGTGAGTGAGAATGGGGTCTAAGGGCGCTTTCACACCTATAGTTCGATTGCTTTGGTCTGCACCAGTCAGAAAAATGTAACAATGTAGCAAACAGACGTGGGTACGGTTCGCTTTCACATATGCAGAGTTCTACACGAACCAAAATAGACCGCGAAGACCATCGGCACCGGAACCAGACTAAACCCCAATATCCACCGGGCGCCTTCACCGCCGCGGAACGTAAGCGCCGCCGTCACCGCAGCTGATCGCTGGCTCACTGAATACGGCTGGCTCGCAAGGCGGCGCTCATGGCAGCGATGCCGTAACACGCCCGGTGGGGCGTGATTGACGCTGGGCAAAGGACATCGCTAACACGGCCGGTGGAAATTCGGGCTAATCCCGTATCTCATCTCATATCCATAATGCATTAAACTATACCGTTTCTTCCCATTTAGTCACACTGTAGGTGTGAAAGCACCCTAAGAGTGAGAAGAGACTCACGGGCTGCACTTGCTATGATTCTCCATTGACATCATTTGGCCTCATTTCCTTTGTTTACATTGACTTTTATTCTCCTTGCTAAACACTTTCCCATTCTTATTTTACAAATGACTTTGAGAACAGACTTAAGATTAAGGTCATTCATCTGCATTTAACCCATCCTCTTCTGAGAAACCTTTGTAGAACGAGTAAGTAGGGAACAATGGACCCAAGGACCAATACTTCAGATTGAAAGTCAGTGCCTTGGTCATGGAAATCGACAGGAGTGTTTCCCTTTTCCCCCTCCTGACACAGAAAGGACCTGGAACGGCCTGGGATCCAAACGCGGCACTCTCATCCTCGTGAGTCAACAGTGCCAACAACTATGCCACTGTGCCGTCAACAACTTAATGAAGTTGGCGAGGGTTTTGTGCGCTGATGCGTCGTGACAGGGCGAGTTGACTCACGCGGTGGGATCCTCGTGCCTGAAACTCTAGCTGTGCCTTCTTGATTTGCAAAGTCGTGGAGTGAAGTGACACTGAACAAACAGGAGCTGGAGTCTCGGCTGCGAGGAATACAGGGTATCTCAGTATCTCGGCACCATATTCCCACTGTTTGATGGAGCTCTGGTACATTGTCACAACAAATCTATGATTGTCCAGAAAGTGACGCGCGGTTTGATCGTTCATATGCATGACTGTGCCTCTTAGAAATGAGTCGTGTACTGATGTACTACAGACTAATACATCCTCATATAACTGTAAGATATAAGTATATATTATAACATCTACAAATATTAATATTCTACCAATATATTTCTCGGTGTTTTTTTTACATTTTATTACCATTGCAAATTTGCCCATAGTGGGATTCATCCCAAATATTTTACTACTGCGTGTTCTCGTCTCTTCAGCCTTCCCTCCGTTTCAGCCACACAATTTGGCAAAAACTCTAAAGTCTAATAAGGAAGATGCTATGCTTTCAGAGAACGTGTCATTCGCTGACAGTAATTGCACAAAAGAAACAAAAGCGCTTGGTTTTTGGACGTTAAAATAACACCGCGCCGCAGCGTTGAATGACACGGCGACGTAGAGCGACTTCGAGCAGACTGGATGCTGTTGGGTCTGAATCTGTGATCTGTTTGTGTACAAGACCAAACCATCTGCCAGCAGGGACGAGAGAGTGCACAAGTTTATACATGGACAGATGTAAACAGTCGGAGGGGGGGGAAACGGCTGTGTTAAAGGTGAAAGAGGTTGGTGTCAGGGTGAGAGAGGGTGGGGCAGCGACATGCCTTTGATTCTTTCACTGCCAAGGCTATGGAGCGGTAATTAAGCAGTCCTTTATAGTTGGTGCACTCTTCTCTCATCTCTATATGTAACTTCATAGAAAAGCACTGACTCATCTCAGCCTATGAATAGATAGAGGTCCATTCCCTCTCCACCTCTGAATCAGGGCGGAGGCAAGTGGAGATAAGGCTAATTACGGTCCTGGCCAAAGAGTGTTGGGTTCACGAGGGGATAAAAGGCTAAGGATGGATATCAGAGCAGAGGAGGGAAGGTGAGAGGAGCCGCTTGTAGATAATGGCGGTGGTGGATGTGGTGATGAAGTATAAGGAGAGTTGGTGTAAGGGAGAGCTAGACTATGGCTGCTTCAATTCTACTACATTTCAGTTTGAAAATGGCATTTCTCAGATAAAAATAATCTTTGTCCGGACCATAGACTGCACATAAAAATAGACTTCCAGTTGGAAAACAAACTCCCGTTGTGAAGCCTCAAGTTTCGTGATTTGACTGGTGCCATGACAGTTTTTTTAAAATAGAAGTTCACAGACGTCACCTGGAACCAGGCACCCATTAGACGATGCTAGTGTCCACTCATACTTGCTGATGTAATTCACTATTTTATTCTGAATGGGAACACAATTCCCAAAACTGACATCATGTTCTATTTAAGAAGACCTAAAACTAGCAATAGCAATAGTTATAGCAATAGGAAAATGTTTATTGATGTTTTGAATCAAGTAAGAAGTAGGCTCATTTTCCTTTTTGCAAATAGACTTAGACTTCATTTGCCACTTGGATTTCCATCAAAATGAAATAGTGCAGTTGACCTCTGGTGGCAAACGGCTACTTCGTCCTACTTCCTGGGCTAGAAGTTTTAAACTGAAGGACTACGTTCTTGTCCTATGGTCCAGACGAGCATGTCAATATTCTGTATCAGAGGTTATCTGGGCCCATAACAACACAACTGAAAATATGTATCACACAACCGCTCAGGTACACCAGGCAATTGTGAGTCAGTGTAAAAGTACTAAACAAAAAGACATTTCCAATATCTTTGTTACTTGTTACTACCAAATAAAATCGAAGAAAAAAAAAGAACAAAACGAGTTGGTATTATGGTCTGTATTTATATAGAGCTTTTCTACACTTGTAAAAATAAGGGTTCCAAAAGTGTTCTTGTACTAGGGCTGAGGTTCTACCAGCAAATGGTTCCAGGTAGAACCTCAAGGGTTCTTGGTAACACTAATGGTTGGTTCTACCTGGAACCAAAAAGGGTTCTCCTATGAGGTCTAGCCGAAGAACCTTATATGGTTCTACTTAGCACTTTTATTTCTAAGAGTGTAGTCTTCATGAGCCGCTTCACCCATTCACAAGCTGCAACATGGGGTTAAGTGTCTTGCTCAAGGACACATATAGACTAGCAGAGCCAGGAATTGAACCCACAACCTCCCAGTTGAAAGACAAATCGCCCTACCACTGAGCTACCATGGCTCAATCCTAATTTCTGACATTTAATTAAACTTAAGTACATTTCATATCAGAGAATGACTTTTGATACATAAGTACAGTAAATGTCAAATAATTTAAGACTTTTATTGAACTAATATTATTAAAAAGTCATTTTCTGGTAAGATACAGTACTTACTCAAGTATCCATTTCATTCAAAGGTCTTATTTTTGGTGTTTCCAGACTACAACACAGTCTTGGAGGTATCAAATGAAAATTCTCAGCAGCAATCAAAGGGTGATAGTTTGTGTGTGACAGTCAATATAAGGTAAGGAGGATAGGGAGAGCGAGGTGTAAAGGTAAGATCCAGAGGGAGTCAGGTGATGTGAATAGAGGATTGGGATTGGAGGGGAAGGTGAGGCTGGACCTGTACAGACACTGAGTCCAGAGACTGAAGGAAAAAAAGCCAAGCAGGTGGGAAAGGGACCAGGGGAGGAGGGATTTTGGAGTGAGTTGATGGCCTGATTGAGAGAGCGGAGAGGAAAAAGAGCAAAGTGTGGATACATGTGTGGCACCTGTGCATGCGATGTGAATCTGTTTTCTTGCCTCGTCACAGCAGGATGATCCATGTCTTTGCCAGCTAGAGATATTCATAAAGAAAAAAGACGAGGGGGCAAAAAGGGGGGCAGGTGGACTGTGTTAAATCAGTCATTTTGTAAAAAAAAACGTCCTCACTTATTTTTAATTATCAAGTATAAACACTACATCTGCCCGCATTCATCTACTCAACAGGAGCAATCTGTTTATAATGTAAAGCAATGGAGCAGAGAAGAGAAATCGACTTTTGGATGGAAAGAGAGGAAAGTGAGGCAGCGAGCGAGGAGGCGGTGCGATGAAAAAAAAAAAAAAAAGTTATGGGGTGAGTTTAAAAATGGCCACATTCTAAATGGCCAGAGTAAATTGAGACCAACGGGGTTGGAAAATAGGACACATAAATTTAGGGCCCTCAATATTTCTCCCTACCTCTTCCTACCCCTCCTCCTCCTCCTCCTCTGTCTGACTCTCGAACTTTCTCTCTCTCTCTCCAGAAAAGGGGAACACACACACACACAGAGGGTTGTCACATTTTTCTAAACCAGGACAATGAGACGGTAAGAAACTACAGCAGAGGGACGGCCGTGCGGTACCAAGGAGCCCAGATCACGTTGTTTCTATAGATGTGTTGTTGTTTCTATAAATGTGGACACAGGAGCCTAAAGATTGCCCTTTGCATGCAGTTGCTCGTGTTTCCAGTGAGAATGCATCATCATTAACACAGTGGTCAACATAAACTCCTGTGTAATGAAGAAACAATGAAGAAATACACGGCAGTTTAAAGCGGACCGAGAACGGAAGTACCAATTAACGCTGGTTTTTTTGGTTGTTTATGAAGCCCTTAAGGTTCGAAATAAACAGTTCAGCCACTGCTGAGAACACTGTGTTGTATTGTAATCTCGGGCTCAGCGAGACTTCTGAAAAAACCCGGTCCGGTTACGTAAACAACATTTCCCCTGAACAGCAGATCCTCATGGTCCGGGCACTAGTCTGGGCACATCCGGTTGCGTACATTGAACCGCAGAAGAAGAAGAACGTTTGTTGTGGAGGTGTTTCACGAGCGACAGTGTCTTCTGACTCTGGGTCTGATTCCGGGTCAAAGTCGTAAAAGGGACTGCGGCGGGGAGTCGTGACGAAGCTATTTTTAAACACTGTTAAAACAATGTTTTGATAATGAGTAGCAGTGCATCCTCCGTTCCAGAGGGAGGAGCTGCGCTTCTGAGAGCTGGCGTGCTAATTACGTCACTTCCAGGTATTGGCCAATCATAAGACAGTTGGGAAAGCTCTCGTTACCCGGCCAATCACAACACAGTTCTGTCTTCTGGGGGTGAGATTTTACCCCCAGACTGAAGAGAGCTTCAGTGAGGAGAGATTTCTATCGTCTTGTTTCCAGCAATTAGGAGGTTTTTGACCATAAACCATATGTAAGTAGATCTCCATAACTATATGTGCGATAGGACCACTCTATGGGAGCTTTAAGATACAAATGTAGAGGCAAGCATGAAAATAGTCCTACAATTAAAGTTTAAGAGAGCCACAGGCAGTGCAAGAGCTAACAGAGAGGCACCCAGGATAAAAAGTGAACAAAGAAAAGAACCTTTATCCAGGATGAAAGGACGGATCAGAAAGCTGTTACAACGGGTTTACTGTGCTTTACTCGACACGACGCGATCCATGAATGAACTAAACAATTAGGGGGTAGAGAGAGAAGGGGAACAGAGAGAGGGACAGGGAAACTGGAAGACAAATAAATAAAAACTGAGAAAAAGAAACAGAGAGAGAGAGAGAGAGAGAGAGAGACACTCCTCGTTTTAATTCTCTTATCATTTACAAATGTTCGTAATTGCATCTCTGTTACAGCAAAGGACACAGCGCTGCCAAGCCAAACGGCGCATTACATTAATAAGAGGACAGGACCGCAGTGATTACTACAACAATAGGTGCTATTGTAAGGACATTAATTGGGAATATAAATGCAGGCACATTCATGTTCAATCCACTGGAATAAAACCCTCAGAAGGACACGATGGTGAGTGGAAGAGCAAAAATGAATGAATGAATGACTATTTTTCCGGTATACGTAGAGTAAACAGAAAATACAAGGGGAACATGTTTCTGAGGCAAGGACATTCATTATCGTGATGAATTCACCCGTGCTTCAATTAAAGTTTTTAACTGAGACGCACAAACACACAATTCCATACTATGTGCAGCAGAAGTCCGACTAAGCGTATACATGCAGGAGTAATCGGACTATGAATTGCATTATCCCAATTTGTTAGTCCGACTAAGACCAGCTCGATACGAGTTGGACTAACGTGTTTACATGACTACAAGAAAACCAAATTATTGTCTTCTTAATCTGACTCAAAGTGAGTGCATCCTGTTTGCATGTGGGAGCCACTATGGGCCAATTCCAATTCTAACCCTCAATCTTAACCCTCAAGCTCAACCCTTAATCTTAACTGGCCCTCAAAACCAAGTGTTGAGGGCGCATTTTTGAGATCGAGGGTTAAGCAAGGAATTGGAATTCACCCTCTGTCCTCTTGCCTCCACACATTTGTGTCGGTACATGTGTGTTCACTGTGGACCTCGTTTGGCATCTCTTCCATTATTATGCAATATTTATGCATTAATTAGGCAGAGTTTGTCTCCAGATATACTTAAGAAAACACATAGTGTGTATTATGTGGGCGTGTGCATGCCTGTGCCTTGTGTGTTTCCACATGTATGCGATTGCTCGTCACTGTAGTTCCCCTCGGGTCATTAGAGTTTGCTGCTTTTCCTTTTTCTCATTAATTGCCGACAATCGTACACTCAAATCCCACGAACAAGTGAATGTTATCTCTCTCCTGATCTACAGCAGCAGCAGCAAAAGCATCAGCATCCCCCCCATCATACAGATAAGCTCGTTGTTCGCATTGTGTCGCAGCTTCGGGGCGATCGGCAACAACTGCAGCTATTTGCAACCATAACAAAAGCCATACCTTCTAGACAAGCTGGGGAAAAAAATGGCTAATCATGTCTCGATAATATGAGCATTAGCCAAAGCTTTAGATCATCATGATTACTCGAGCACTACTTACGAAAGACGGTGGCTATAACCGCGAGGAAACCAACTATTTGCCAGTTTCACCATTAAAAACGTCATGGTTATAAAACCTTAAGGCAGTGTGTCTGATCCCACTCTCTGAGTCGTACAGTGAGGAAAAAGGAAGATTCAACAAATGACAAGTGTGTGCAGGCAGAAATGTCTGGTGCACCAGCTTGAAGTGCCATGAAGCAGCAAGGTCAGTTCAGTGGAACCTTGGACAACATTCAACCGTAGTAGGTGGTTGTTGCTGCAGAACTTTGTTTATGAGAGCATTTTGGATACTGAAAGAATTATCAGGAAAACACTGTAACCGCTAAGGGACCAAGCATCATCAAATTTATCGCAACAGCTTCAAGATCACGATCCAGCTGCACTCGATCAAGTGAAGGTAAGGGGCGCATTCATACCTGTATTTCATTACAATTCAGGGAGCCGTATGTTACAATGTTTGCACTTAACCTTGGTTCATTTTTACACTGCAGTCTGGACTCGACATGGCCTACGTGCTTGTAAACGGTGATGTGATTGGTCAGAATCTTGTGGGTAGATTTGCCTGGCTGGTGATATTCTGTACCCTGTTCAGTATATGAACATTTCCAATTTGGTTAAAAACAACATGGTTCTCAACAACCCCCCAAAACGGATCTTTTAGCACATTATCTTTCAAGTGAAAAACAGTAGCAGAGTGAGGCAAAGGATAAGTGCAGGAGGACCATATGTCTGCTGTACTAGCTTAAAGCGCCATGAGGCAAGAAGATCAGTTAAACAAAACTATGGACTGCACAGCATAGTAATTGGCAGGGTTAGGGTTAGAGAGGGTTAACCAAGTTTGTTGCCACCGGACATTAAATTGCAGCTACATGGATACATTAGCTAAACAATTGACAAAAGCTGCTCCATGAGTGTTTACATGCATGTTAAAAGTCCGATTTGAGTCTGATTAAGACGACAATAATTCGGTTTCTTGTCGTCATGTGAACACTTTAGTCCGACTAAAATCGAGCCATCTTAGTCGGACTAATAAACCTGGATAATGCGATTTATAGTCCGATTACTCCTGCATGTATACGCTTAGTCGGACTTCTGCTGCACATGCAACTCAGCAACCACAACAGCCATGCTCCATCAATTTTGTATCACAATTAACACGTACAACAAGGTCCATCTCACCGTTTGCTCGGCAAGTTGTCAGATTGCCTGTCTTAGTCAGACTATGGCCTTAACTCGATTAAACTGTGCATGTAAATGTACTGAGTGAGCTGGTGTACGATAGTGAGTCAAATATAAATATTTTAGAGTTGCTTGTTGTTATTTTCTTCAGTACGATGTAAACCAACAGCAACAAAGCAGGAAAAGGAACCCTGAATGGAACGCTTTCCACAAAACGACATGTAATCCACTCTGGGGATAACGCAACATCATTTATAATTAAAGACGCTCATGTGAATTTATTGTGGCTTGTTGGAAAAAAAAACGACCGCATTAAAAATGTTAAACTGTGAAATCGTGGCTTTTCCCTCAGACAACAATCGTACCGTCAAAATCTGTAATCGCTGCGTTTCTAATAACGACACACAAATTTGACACGAACACACACAGATGTTCAACAACACACACACACAGGCCCTTAAACTGTTGGATGCTTTCCCTCTCTCTCTCTCTATTCTCCGTCACCTCCTCCTCCTTTATCACATTCCATCCTTCACAGATGTGGCCACAGCTGTGCTCTATCCATCTCCCCCCCCCCCCCCCCACTTCTTGATTCGTCTACCATTGAGGCTGAGATTTCCTGAGCAAAGAGGCAGCCTCCCAAGCCTTTTTTTCTTCATGTAACACTGGCTCCACTGGATGGATGGCGTTCCACCTGCTGCTGCAAACACACGCTCTATGTCACTCTGCCTTCCCGTCTCTCTCCTCCCTTCCTCAGTCATGCAGCCATGCACTGAGTGCACTCATCCTCTTACTTACTGTCCAGCCCTCCCTCACTGATCTTATTCATTGATACAGATGTGGGGCGCCCTTTGACTGCATCCATCTCTCTTCTCCTCCACTGACTTCTTCTTCTTCATTCCTTGTTGCCAGAGCAGCCTGGCTTCCTCTTCCTGCTCCTTCATCTATTTAATTCTCTTGAATGTCAGGTTAATACACGTTTCCGCTGCACTAGCGCTAACTACAGCACATACAGTAGCTCCCTTCTCACTGAGGTAGAGCTAGTCCTACTCTTCATGGCTGAATTGCTCAATCCTCAGGGGGGAATTGCTTTAAAGGGGGACATATTATACAAAATCAACTTTTCAATTATCTTAATACTTATATTTGGGACTCTGGAGGCCCTATGTGTAGGCAAAGTGTGAAAAAAGATGACTCTGTCATGTTTTTGTGGTCCACCTCAGTCTAAGTACAGGAGATAAAACACGCGCTGTTGACTTCCGTACTCATTGCTACGTCACAATGTGCTAAATTCCTGGAATTGTTGTCTCGTGGAGGTCCGCTTTGTATCTAAAAAACACGAGAGTGCAGGCGAGGGCAATAATATCCGGAAGAGCGGAAGTCGGCAAAGTGTTCTATTCTTGCAGCACAGAGTTCCACACAAACTTTTATTTTATTTTATTTATATATGACGACAATGTGCAGGCTAGAATTGGCAAATTGCTTTTCCAAATACTAACTGCTGTTAGCTGTTGGAGCCTCAGTGACTACGCTGACGTAGTTTCCTGTGTCTCATTTGCATTTAAAGAGACAGACACTCAAAAGCGAGCGTTCTGAACAGGGCTGTTTTGTTCAGGGTGATTGAACTGCTGTGGTGCTTCATCCTTAAGGTATTTTGACCAAAGCATGTCACAGATATGTTCATTAGGACACCAGGGAACTAGGTTAACTAGGGGAACAATAATATCCGGAGGAGCGGAAGTCCGCAAAGTGTTCTATTCTTACAGCACAGAGTTCCACACAAACTTCTTTATTTATCTATGATGACAATGTGAAGGCTAGAGTCGGCAAATTGCTTTTTCAAATGCTAACTGCTGTTTGCTGCCGGAACCTCAGTGACTACGCTGACGTAGTTTCCTGTGTCTCATTTGCATTTAAAGAGACAGGCGCTCAAAAGAGAGCGTTCTGAACAGGGCTGTTTTGTCAGGGTGATTGAACTGCTGTGGTGCTTCATCCTTATGGTATTTTGACCAAAGCATGTCACAGACATGTTCATTAGGACACCAGGGAACTAGGTTAACTTGTAGAAATAGGGTTCTTCTTACAGATATGAGAAGGCTCAATGCTGATCAAGAGACAGGTATGTTGCAAAGGTCCGTCGTCTTGGTTGATGACACTGGCCTGGATGGGGGACATCATCTCCCACTGGGTTTCAATATTGTGTTGTTTTTTCCCCCCCCGACACAAACACCAAGTAGAATTACTTGGGCATGCATATGTGAAAAGAAAAGAAAAAATGTCCTTTTGACTGTGATTCAACCTGACACTTCACACAGCACTTCAGTGGTCCACACTACAGGGTGCATTTTATGGAACACATCGAAGATGCTTTCCCCATTCTGCGGTAAATATCAAAATGCTGGTATTCTCTCTGCCTTCTGCGTCACTCCCTGTTCTCTTCCATCCTTGATGTGTAATTAAATAGGAGGGGGACATTTTGCCAACTGTAATTGCAGCAGTCGCTCTTTTCAGTCTCGATGGGTGCACGCTTTTGTGTGTGTTTGTGTGTGTGTGATAGAGCGAGGGCTTAAGATAAGCACCTCATATTTCAAACCCTATTTCCTGTATCTCTGTAAGTCCATTTCCTTTGGACGCTCACTCAAAGAGAGAGAAAAAGAAACACCACAGTTATTCTTTTAGCTTTATAATATAAACTTTTATTCTATCTTTCATGACCCGTCTTGATCTCCTCTCTCTTCCACACCCTCCTGCTTCAGTTTCTCTCTACATTACAGTCTTTCCTAGGACTAAACTTGGCCAAACTGTCCTGTACCATCATCCGTGCATCACCTGTCCACACGCCTCAGCCTGAACAACCACCTGATCTTGCCAAAACCTCTATCAAACAGTTCCCACATCTCTTTCTCAACATACTTTCACTTAAAGTAGAATTTCTTTTACCCAATCTCATTGTCCCCATCTCCCTCCCTCCCTCCCCCCATGTCCCTCCTCTCTTCCTCTGATCTTTCTCTATCGTATTCTCACCACTCCATTGTCTCAGCCCATTAAGCAGACACAAATCCATTAGGAGACTGAGCCTTAGCCGCAGCTCGGTGCTCGCTCTCCTGGGCCCCCGGTACAGCCAGGAGAGAGCTCTCAGGAGAGGCAGGCTCGGGCCTGTGGCCTGGGAAAATCCATTTAAACCTCTGCCACAAAACACTGCTCTTTCCCGCTGTCTGGTGCAGTTAGGGCACATGGGCTTAACGAATGATACTGTCTCTGCACACACAACAAATGCACAGTCCCATTCATTCTTTAATAATCCACCCTCCTCCGTTTCCCTCCTCCACTCACATTATTGCATCTACAAACATGCATTTCCACAGGTTGTCAAACCTCCCATGCATACAGTGTTTTAAGGGACTTATATTATACCCTATTTCTACAAGTGAACCTAGTTCCCTGGTGTCCTAATGAACATGTCTGTGACATGCTTTGGTCAAAATACCTTAAGGATGAAGCACCACAGCAGTTCAATCACCCTGAACAAAACAGCCCTGTTCAGAACGCTCGCTTTTGAGCGCCTGTCTCTTTAAATGCAAATGAGACACAGGAAACTACATCAGTGTAGTCACTGAGGCTCCGGCAGCTAACAGCAGTTAGCATTTGGAAAAGACTCTAGCCGGCACATTGCCGTAATATATAAAATGTAAATCCTCTGAGGCTGGAAGTTTGTGTAGAACTCTGTGCTGCACTGTGCAGCCAAGAATAGAAGACTTCGCAGACTTCCACTCTTCCACATACAATTGCGCTCACCTGCACTTGCGTTTTTTAGGGACAAAGCGGAGCTCCGCGAGACAACAATTCCATGAATTTGCACAATGTGACGTCACATTGCATGCGGAAGTCATCGCACATTGCATCTCCTGTACATAGACTGAGGCGGACCACAAAAAACATGACTGAGTCATCTTTATAGGGCCTCCAGAGTACCAAATATAAGTATTAAAATGGTTAAAAAGTTGATTTTGCATCATATCTTATTACAGTGCTGGGATAGAGAGAAATGAATATGTAAGAAAATGGTGCAGGATGCAGTATATATGAGCACTGCTCTGTAAGAAAAGGTGTGTTAAAAGAACACAGAGGAGGAGCTTCTTCAGTGGTGTCACTGCAACTCATGTCTCTCTTGGTACAAAGACCTGTAGACAACAGAGGGTGAGGCTCAGTAGACAAATGGGAGGACATCGGCTCAGGAACGGGGACAGCTGAGAAGTCTAAGACAATATGAGGTCCTGAATCAAACACAGTAAGGTGCAACTGGTGTAAGTGTTCTAGATTTCCAGACAGCTGGATTTGTATGTGTGTGTGTGTGTGTGTGTGTGTGTGTGTGTGTGTGTGTGTGTGTGTGTGTGTGTGTGTGTGTGTGTGTGTGTGTGTGTGTGTGTGTGTGTGTGTGTGTGTGTGTGTGTGTGTGTGTGTTCTTGTACTTGCGGCATACTGAGGACCAGTGAGGGTTTTTAACCAACAAAGTGAGGTCATTTTTACGGAGTGAGGACATTTTGGCCGGTCCTCACTTTGTTTTCAATGAAATCACTTCCTTAGGTTGCTATAACATTCTATACTCAATTTGTCAAAAAAAACAACTCACTTTTTGGACGATATAGTATAGTATGATTTTTTTGTCAAATTTTGGATCAAAAATTTTGGGTCAAATTTTTTTCAACTTTTGGACGACATAGTACATATGACGTTTTTGACAAATTTTGGACCAAAAATTTTTGGTCAAATTTTTTTCAAATTTTGTAAACAGTATAGTATGACGTTTTTGTCAAATTTTGGACACAAAATTTTGGGTCAAATCTTGGACCAAAAATTTTGGACCAAAAATTTTTGACCAAAAAGTTTGGACCAAAAAATTTGGACCAAAAAATTTGGACCAGAAAATTTAGACCAAAAAATTTGGACCAAAAAAGTTGGACCAAAAATTTGGACCAAAAATTTGGGTCACATTTTTTTTTTCAAATTTTGGACGACATAGTATTTTTTTCAAATTTTGGACCAAAAATTACAAATAAATAAATAAATAAAAGTTTTCCTGCCCTTTTTGCTCTGGGGCTCCACCTGCCGACATTTTATGGTACTGCAACCAGTAGTTCTTGGTAGATGTCATTCATGAAGTAGATATTTGTAATTGTGTTGATTTGTAAAGTGGAAATGCTGGTCCTCACTTTGTCAGCGAACCAGTCCTCAGTATGCAGCAAGTACAAGAATGTGTGTGTGTGTGTGTGTGTGTGTGTGTGTGTGAAGCACCAAATGAATGACTTGATTTTGTGGAATAGGGTCCAAGTCCAGATCCCAGGCAGACTCAGATAAAGCAGCAGCAGATTGCTTTATCTCATTAGGCAAGGCCAAGAAAATCTAGCTCTCTATTCTGGTGCAATCTCCAGGTTATCCTGTCTTTTGCATCAGCACAGTTGGCTTTTTTTTTTTTTCTCTCCTTTCAATTCAGACACCTCCAGCTTATTCTGTCTGTCTTTGTCTGTCTGCTGGTTTAATAGTGATGCAGCATGACAGTCAGATGGAGTGGAGAAATACATCGTCGTCGCCACAGAATATATAAAAATTGATGTCGCCTTCCAGTTTGCCAGTTGAAGCTAAGCAGGAAGTGAGAATACGCTGAAGAGCAATGAATCCAACATTTATTGATGGTAAAATAACTCAATTTGAACGGCGCGGTGTCTTAGAAAATGAGCTAATGATCTGAATCACAACGTTTAGATCTTCGTCAATAAAGCACGTGTTTCAGTTATGTAAATTATGTTCCTGTTTAGAGGAATAACATGTGCTATTGTGATTGACAGATGCTATTTCCAGTTACATAACCTCAGTACGGCACCGGCCAAATCACAACTCTCAAGGCTCTTAAAAAAAATGAAAGTTCTGATTCTTTTCAGGCGTGACGTGACTACCTGTTGCCACTTAATGCCTTGTGGTTTGGGCAGAGTTTATATAAGGACACTGGAGGAGAGAGTATTTGAAGGTCGCGAAGCACTTCTACAGCACATTTTCTCACTCAAGTGGATCTCAGCCTGTAACACTCACTGTTTTGGGAGGGGGGGTGGGGGCTGTAAGTGTGAAAAACAGATGTGCTAAATCCATCCAAAGTAACAAGTTAGCAACTGTTATTTAGTAAATTTTAAACAAAAACGGACACAGAAACTGATTAAAATCATTTGTTATTATAAATAACTCAGTGAACGGTGTCATAATCTATCCGTGACATGATTTCACAACAGTGACAGCAACACAGCTATGACTCTGACAGCCAAATGCAGCCAATGGAAATGGAATCCAGCAGAGATTTAAGGTCAGAACCACAACAGTGTTATATCATCCACCACAGGAGCGACTGAGAGAAGGTCTGCGGTCAAAAATGTTCAAATGTTCAACTGTTCAATCAACTTTTTAAGCATCAAATTAAATGTTTTATGTAGTGCTGGGCATGTTCACGCCATGGCAGTTAACCGCCTTTAACGGCGTTGGCGTTAAAGCACGTTACGTGCCGCAGTAACGGAGTCCAGGCACCGTAAACCAGTTAGCTCGGTTAGCTGCGTTAGCTACTTTAGCGCGCCTACAGTCGAACTGAAGCGGTCTGTTTATTAAACAAAAAGGAGCAGCGCTACAAATAACCAGCGTACCTGTGTACTGCGTATGTGTGCCTCTGTTTTTAAAGTTTAGTGTTACTTTAGAGACTTTAGCAGTAGAGGTCAGTGAGACATCTCTGCTAACCGACGATGTCCAACCACTTTTTAGCTAGCTTTTAGCTAGGTTTTTTAGGGTAGCTTTTTGATTTGAATACTCAAACCGCTGTTAACACACTCATTTGTACTGTTTTGTTTAAATGTGAGCAAGGAGTACATTTGAGAACAAAAGGCTTTGTGGAACCTACCTTGGCAGCCATGATCATGGAGGAGCCCCCACGCACTCCTAAAATTGGAATATGTGTCTGGGCTGAAATGAAGTCCAGGATCTGGGCGATGGCCTCCTGGTCAGTGTCGTCCCCAAACACCACGCCCTGCAGCCAGTGTTCAGTCATTAGGTCACATATGCTCTTGATGATGCTTTTAGGGTCCGTCTCGTTCATGGTCAGCAGCTCCACGTTGGGCGCCATGTGGAGAAAGTCCTCTTTCTCCCGGGCCCCGGCCAGAGCCATTTCGCTAGAGTTGCCCACCAGGACGACAGCGATGCTGAGGCCTCGCAGGATGTTGGGCAGCGCCATGTGGTGCGGAGGAGGTTGCGGGATGGGGATGTAGTGACCGCCGCCGCCGCCACCACCGCCGCCGCCTCCCCCCCCACCTTTCTCTCTCCGTGATTGGCAGGCGGGGGGCAGGTGGAGAAGGCAAAGGAGCAGGAGCAGAAGAGACAGGCAGGAGGAAATGCTGGTGCGGCAGTGAAGTGACAGAAGCGGAGGTGGAGGTGGATGTCGGGCTTGTGCTGGCCTCTCTTGTCCCTGGGCGATGGAGGACGCATAGGCGGAGGCCCCAGCATGGCCGCGTGGTGGGGAGGGTCTGCTGCAGCTGCAGGCAGGCATGGTGGAGGAGTGAGAGGGTAATACCTGTCGACATAGAGGGTTAGGATAAAGAGGTTAGGAGGAACAGAAGGAGATGACAATATGACAGATAACTAGGGAAGAAGATAAGAGGTTAAAACTGTATCACACTTTGAAAAGTCTGTTATATAGAGCTGAAACAATTAATCGATCGATTATTAATATTAATTAACCGGTGTGAAGCTTTTTTCATTATCAAAACAAGATTTATGGTTGTTTTAGCTTCTTGTGAATATTTTCTTTGTTTCTTTGCTCAACATAAAGAAATCATTAAAACTGAATTATTTGGACAATACAAGACATTTGAGAACGTCGTCATTTCCGGGTTTGACAAACACCGATCAACGTTTTTTAACTTTTTCCGACATTTTTTGGACCAAACGATTAATCGAGAAAATAATGGACAGATTAATGGATTAAGAGAATAATCATCAGTAGCAGCACTAATTTCCCTGAGGGAATCATCCCAAATCAAGTCTAAGACAAATGGAGGCAGCAGCAACTTTGCGCTAGTAAAGCAAAACGACTGCAAACAGATTAGCGTATGACTGAAAACACACAAAACTTTTCAGAAGTGAAGTCTACTGCTCAAAAACAAACAGTTGTTTAGCAGTTTGACAGAAAGACGCCTCTTGCCTCCTCCACCCACCCCTGCACTGCCGCTGTACGAGACAGACAACGATAAAATTCACCCAAAAGTTACACACTGCAGCTTTAACACAGCACCATGTAATATTGATTAAACACAGCGCCGAGTTGCTGAGAGGGCGAGTACATGCATCATATGAATCAGTGTATATCAATGTCTGTCCACAGAAATGGGCCAAGAAATGAAGATATGGGGGAAAAAAGAAGAGGGAAAGCGAGTGGAAAATGAGGTTTCACAGAGGGATGAAAGGCGAGGTCACAGTTGACACATATAAATAGAGCATAAACACACACAGGGATACATGGTATGATGGCTTATGGTTTGTGTGTATATTCTCACATCGATCAATAATTGATGTCCAATCTTCTGAAGCAGCATTATGGCATATATTATAGAGGATATAAACTCTCCCTCCAGATGAGTCTCTGGATTCTTGACAAGGGAGGAAGGGAGTGAAGTGGGAGCAACGATCTAAGCAAAGTGATATAGGAACGAGAACACAGATGGAGGAGAACGAGGGCTTCATGCAAACTTCAGCCGATTGACAAACTGTCTGGAGCGAGATGAGTGACACGGCAACCTCAGACGCAGACAAACGGACTGACGCCAAAACTGATAACGCTGACAGAGGAGGCACCCGGAGCGATTTGCAAAGACTTTGATATGATACCTGCTCTCAACCCCTGTTGGCCTAGTTTAGCACTCAGACTTGTTTGCTGTCCATCCCTCCATCCTTCCACCTGCCGCCCACACAATACTTGACTCCACCTCTCCCTCTATTCTGTGCTTTATTTATAGAGCTTTTCATCAATGGAGATGGGGGGGCCGAGAGGCAGGTGGGCCGCTGAAAAAGGTGAAAAGAACGAGGGAGAGGGGACACTGTCACTGACTGATACTGACCGATACTGACTAATACTGACACTGACCAAGACTGATACTGATACTGACACTGACCGATACTGACTGATACCGACCGATACTGACTGACACCGACCATACTGACACTGACCGATACTGACGGATACCGATTCCGACTGATACTGACACTGACGGATACTGACACTGACTGATACAGATTGATATTGACACTGACCGATACTGACTGATACTGACCGATACTGACTAATACTGACTGATACTGACACTGACCGATACTGGCTGATACTGAGTTATACCGATACTGACTGATACTGATTGATATTGACACTGACCAATACTGACACTGACTAATACTGACTGATACTGACACTGACCAATACTGACTGATACTGACCTATACTGACTAATACTGACTGATACAGACACTGAATGATACTGACACTGACCAATACTGACCAATACTGACCAATACTGACTGATACTGACACTGACCGATACTGACTAATACTGACTGATACCGATACTGACTGATACTGACACTGACTGATACTGATACTGACTAATACTGAATGATACTGACACTGACTGATACTGACTGATAGATACCGATACTGACCGATACTGAGTGATACCGATACTGACTAATATTGACACTGACTGATACTGATTGATATTGACACTGACCAATGCTGACTGATACAGACACTGATCGATATTGACTGATACGATACTGACTGGTACTGACAAATACTGAAACTAACACTGGCTGATACTGATTCCCATCCCTTGTTATTCCCAGCAGGCATAGTTAGCAGTGGGTGGCGGCGTGTGCGCTAGAAGACGGAAGCAAGGTGGGACACCACTGGACACAAAAGCAGAAGCTCTGTCGTCCTGTGCATATTCACTGTGTTTACATCTGTGTGAAGGATGTGTGTGTGTGTTCTCTGTGAGCGTATTAGCATATAGTTGATAGCATAAACTTGGTGTGGGAGTGCGTTCTGTGGGAATAGACGTTCACTTAGGTTTGTGGGCAGAGATGCCCGGGATGGCGGGGGTGTCGTTGCTCATGAATTTGTTGTGCGGTGTATTGTGCGTGCATCTCATGTACATGACTATGCCTATAACGCGTCAGATGGAACATACAAAGAAGAACAAAAACCGCTAAAACAATAAGCGCCCGTTGAAGCTGACAGCTAATGAGACAGGAAGTGACAGAGAGAGAAAGAAGAAGCACGGAGGACATTGAGAGAGGGATAAAGGGACGTACGCAGAGATGACAGAACAACTTCTTTAGGGAAAACTAATTGCTGGAGGTTCGTCAGCGCTAATTACAGGTCCCTGTGTTAATAGTCAATTGCACACCACTCTCCAGGAAGGATGGAGCTGTGGGTGGGAGGGAGGGAGGGGTAAGAGGCATTAGGAGACAGAAAACGAAGGAGGGGGGAGTGGTAGGAAACTAGAAGACAGAGGACCTCAGTGAGATTTAAGCCAGATAAAACAAAGTGAAAGAAAGATGGCGAAAGGAATGATGGGAGGATGGAGAAATGCAAGAAATGGTGATAGAAAAAGAGAAGAAGAAAGACAGAGAAGAGAGAAGTCACAGAGTGAGACACAGACAGCGAAAAAGATGCCCTCTTTGAATCCAGACTCCTCTGGTAGCACTCTGTTTCCATGGCAACAATTAAAATAGGCCTACATGCTCACACTGTTGATGGACACAGAGATACACACACACACACACACTCATTCAACTTACACCGCACACACACCTATACTTGTCAGGACATGGGATGGGATTTAATCCGAATTAGCGACAACCTCGAGTAATCTTCAGAAATTAACATCAGTGCAGTGTATCTTTAAAACTACTACGCTGTTGACAAATACAGTCGTGCCGATGCATTTACCGCGGAGACATAACAAGCACTTTTGAAAACATCATGTAACTGTACAGCAAATACTTTGCTCCCATAAAGAAGAAATAAAACCGCTCACATTTTTACAGACTGTGCTTAGTGAAGCACTTCAGGCTTTTGGATAGTATTGAATTTTAAACTATTGTTGTTTTTTATTTTGATATCCAATTCAGTGATTTTGACCAGTATCAGACCAATACCAAGTAGTGCATTGGCTCATCCCTAGTACGACTGAGTACAAATTTTTTTGTTTTCCTAAACTGTGGCTAACACGAGCGAGGTTGTGACATTAATGGCCTCATTTCTCCCCTTCAGCCCAGCCCCTCACATCTCACCCACCATTTGCTCTATTAGCCACATCAACGCACACAGCAGCCGTATCAGTTACACACGGGTGGAGCGCAGATCGGCCTCTGTACCAGCCAAAGACCCCGCAGCTCTGCAAACTCACTCTTCTGTTTTCTCCTGTTTTGTACCGAGAAAAGTTTCCCTGAAACCACAATGCAATAACATTACAGCTTTTACAAATACAACATCGAGTATTTCCATGAGTGCTGGGCACTAGGTTAACGCATGACGCGTTTCCATGACGACTGGCCGGGAAAAAGACGCGCATGGCGCCATGTTTACGTACAGTCGAACTGGAGCGGTTTGTTTATTAAAGCTAAAACAAATAATACAAATAACCAGCGTACCTGTGTACTGCGTATGTTCCTCTGTTTTTAAAGTTTAGCGTTACTTTAGAGCAGGGGTCTCAAACTCAAATGACCTGAGGGGGCCAATGCCGATCTATTGTGGTCAAGAGGGGGCCGGCCTAGAGAACAAAAAGTGGGGGAAAAAAAAAACAACTGTTCACAATATTGCATCATGATATCACATGTATTCTTAATAATACTATTTATGATGCAAAATTAATGTATAAATATCAAAAACAGGCATTTATTTTAAATATACATAAATAATATTGCAACCAGGAGCCGTTTCAGCCACTGCCATTTGTGGCTTGGGCCCTAACAAGCATATTTATATACTGTATGTAATTGAATATTGTATATGATACATTTAATAATGTGATAATTACGTCTTATTATTACTGTTATATAAAAAACATTGCTAGCAAACATATATTATATTCTATCGCCTCGCTGGCAGCTGTGCCTCAGCTACACACTGTGTTTAAAAGACGCTGAGGTCATGGGCCAAGTATTCATTATAACATTATATTAAGTGGGGGGCCGCATGTAATCGATTGGGGGGGCCGCATGTGGCCTCCGGGCCGACCAGTTTGAGACCCCTGCTTTAGAGACTCATTTTAACAATCCGGAGTCACGTTAACATGACATCACGCGTGTTTTTTTCCGGTCAGTCGTCATGGAAACGCGCCGTGCGTCAACGTTGAAACGTGCCCAGCATTAACTTCCATATATCTATTTTAAAAACTGGACAAATAAAAACGCAGGGGAATTAATGTTGGTTGATCATTTTTGTTTTTAAAAAATATTCAATCTTTGGGACAAAGTCTAGATGTTCTTCATATTTAGATGATGTAATACGCTTTAGTGTGTAGACGAGAGCTAGATAATTAATTAATTTGAATCAGGTTTATCAGTCGTAAATGAATAAGCAACCATGTTCCAGCTTCATGAATTTAGATTTTCTTCTAATTGTACTTTTATTCATTCACACAGGAAACAATTCACATATGATTCCATTACGTTACATATTATAATATTAGATATTCTCTTTTGTTGCTGAACACAGTGTGGGGGAAAGTTGACAGGGCCGGGGGGGGGGGGATATGAGGCATGACACGGCTCTGTTAATTGGCTCACCTCTTCTTTCTCTTTTTTTTTTGTCAGCTATAAATCACACAATTATAAACGAGCGAAAGGGGCACTTAACCGAATCTTTGCATAAGTCAAATGCAGATCAACTATTAGAAGGCAGGTCATAATGTGCACACACACAGAGGTGATTCTAGAGTCTGTAGGGGCCCTAAGCAAAAATTCCCAGGGGGCCCTTCCAACCAGTGTTCATCACCATTATGTTACAAATAATCTGACACCAACGAAAAATGTATGAGTTCAAAATATATATATATTTTTTAAATGAATGAAATAACATGTAAAAACCTTGTGATTAAAAAGTATGTGAAAATATAAATGTAAAGAACAATAAAATACTGTAAATAGCTTTTAAAAAAATATATAAAATTAGCAAAAAAATAAATTACACTGTAAAGAACCCACATTAAAAAACAATATAAATATAAAGAACAATAAAATACTGTAAATAACTGAAAAAATACATATATAAACTGAGTAAAAAATATATGCATTACACTGTAAATAATCCTCTTCATTTTCCAACTTGCAGAACGATAACTTCACACAGGTTAAAGTGAGGTGGGGCCCCTTTAGGGAGGTTTCCTACTGAGATGTCATTGCAAATCACCCATTGTTGTTTAAGGGGGGACGGGGAGGCGACTGGTCACTGCACAAGCTGTGCCTCTACGCACGCACACACACACACACAATCCAGGTAAAATTGGCCTCTCAGTCAATCAAAATCACAACACATTCTGCTCTCAGAGTAATAAATCCACAGAGGACAGGAAACATTATTGCCCGGAATGGTTTGTGTGGTTGATGAAGTTAGTTTGGAAGGTTGTACAGCTGTAGCAGTGCCTCTCTCTCTCTCTCTCTCTCTCTCCCTAATGCATTTTTAGAGGCGACATTTGTGTTCTGTTCGCACAAACATGTAACCTTTTTGCTAAACTACGACGACAACGACGACGAGACGCCTTTGATTTGAAATTGATTCAAATGGCAGACGTGGGGGCGCGGCGCGATATTAAAAAATTTTTTTTTAAAAATCAGTCTGTGGTAGCATTTTGAGAGGGCGGGCCCCCCTCCTCTACCCCTGGGAAACGTGACCGAATGTGGCCAACGCCGCGGGGGTCACTGCGCCGCACACTGATGAGCGGAGAGGAATCAGCCGGACGCTGGAGCCAAACTGCGGCCAAACCCTTTACGCTACGTGAGAATATGAAAGCAACGCAGCTCTAATGTGAGAAGTCATTATAAAGTGCTCTGATAAATATTCATGCAGCCTGTCTGTGCAGCCTGCTGTGGAGGTGGAAGGTGGTGTGAGTGTGACTGTATGTATGCATGTGTGTGTGTGTGTGTGTGTTTGGACCCGTGTGTCTGTACATGATGTTCTGAAGCAACCACTCACCAGCCCCCTCACCAACGCTTCGCAATCACATTTGCTGAAGACGCAGCAGCGATGGACTGTCAGAGCGCTGTCTGTTTCCCACAAAGAGGGGGCACTAGAGCGACCGTACGCTCTCTTTATATCTTACAGTTTAATTTTTTTTTTTTTTTCTCCTCTCCTCTGTTGAGTCACTTCTTACAACGCTCGCTCTAAACTCTCCCACTTATCTTACTCTCTTCTCATTATACAGCGAGTGTCAATTTGGTCGACGGTCGTTATATTTGCATGAAAACTGGAGGACAATCAGGCAATTTTTCACATTCATGGCCTGGTTTGATATTTAGAAAAGACAGCGGAAGATGGCGCGGGAAGACAATCGCTCTATATCGCTCTCTCTCTCTCTCTGGGTGACTTCAAAGCGTCTATGGTGCGTTCACATTATCTTAACCCGCTCAAGTCAGGCGTGATGCTGCTGCTGCTGCTGCTGCTGCTGCTGCTGCTGCTGCTGCTGCTGCTGCTGCTGCTGCTGCACGAGGCTCATTTCTCCTTTTAATTGAAACAAGAATGTCACAATGAGGCGCTCACAGTCGCACAAGTTTGAAAGATTGCCTGTTACATCAAACCCACACACACACCATAGAAGCCACTTATGAATATAAGAGAAAGGGCCAAAGATGTTGTGAAGTTGTTTGGTTTTGTTTAACACTCTGCTTTTTCTTTCTTTTTGACGGTGAACTAAACCCACAGGTGACGTCATACAGCAGTGAGTGAGGGTCACTGATCACATAAGAACTGAGGAGCAGAATACAAGTGACCTCAGATACAACAGGTGTTTATTTAGAGAGTATTTGTTGGGCTCTTTCTCTTCCTGAGGTGTGACATTTACGGAAGAGGATTAGGACCAAACAGGAAGAAAATATTTGAGTTCTGACTTTATTCTGACTTCAAACTCAAAACTCTGACTTTATTCTCGGAATTCTGACTTTAAACTCAGAATTCTGACTTTATTGTCAGAATTCTGACTGTCCTCAGAATTCTTAGTTTATTCTTAGAATTCTGACTTCAAATTCAAAATTCTGACTTTTCTCAGAATTCTTACTTTATTCTTAGAATTCTGACTTTATTCTTAGAATACTGACTTCAGAAAATTCTGACTTCAAACACAGTATTCAAACTATTCTCAGAACGCTGACTTCAAACTCAAAATTCTGACTTTAAAATTCCGAATTCTGACTTTATTCTTAGAATTCCAACTTCAAACTCAAAATTCCGACTGAACTCAAAAATCTGACTTTATTCTCAGAATTCTGACTTTAAAAACTCAGATTTCTGACTTTATTCTCAGAATTCTGACTTCAAACCCAGAATTCAAAGAATTTAAAGTCAGAACTCAAATATTTGTTCCCTGTGGCCCTAATCCTCTTCCGTGGAAATGGCTGCTGTTTAAAAAAAAAAAAAAACATTTAAATTGCATCAGGGCAGATTGAGTCAGAAATGTCCTTATGTTCATGTTCTTAAATATAGGACAGTTTACATTAAATCAAAGTTCTGCTTGAGCAGAAAATTAGTATGTGGACTTTGAGTGGTGGATGTTTGTTATATATGGAATAATTATGGCAGGAGAAAGTGACAGGGGGGCAAAGTCACTGCCTGTGCATAAGGTCTATGATTACGCCCCTGCACAAATTTTCCTCTTTATTTATAAGCTGTGCATTCGTGACTGTACGCGCGCGCGCGTGTGTGTGTGTGTGTGTGTGTGTGTGTGTGTGTGTGTGTGTGTGTGTGTGTGTGTGTGTGTGTGTGTGTGTGTGTGTGTGTGTGTGTGTGTGTTTGTGTGTGTGTGTGTGTGTGTGTGTGTGTGTATGTGTGTGTGTGTGTGTGTGTGTGTGTGACGTCCTCCACAGCTCTATGGCTCTACAGCTTTGTCCATGCCTCAGGTCCAGGCTGCATCCATCATGAACATGCAGAGTCACAGGGGAGACGACTTAAATCCCTCTCTACTCATATGAACTTCACATTCAGACTTTTTAGTGCATGCTGATACTGAGAGCGAACCTCATGTCTGTCTGTCTGTCTGTCTGTCTGTCTGTCTGTCTGTCTGTCTGTCTGTCTGTCTGTCTGTATCTCCTCCAGCTGCTGCATCTCCAGTGAGTGAGTCCTGGTCAAACACTCATCAGTATTATCCACTGGTCAATACTTTATTTTCCAATTCAGTCTAGCAGATGAACTAAATGCTCTCCGGGCATCATGTGGAACAAATTATTGATTTAAAAACTCATTTTTAAATTAAAGCAACTTTTTTAAAAACATTAATATATTTTGTCATGTTATACAAATGGCCTTTTCGTAGTTTTACGTACAGTTAGTTTTACGTACAGCTAATTATCAACCATCATGTGATCAAAAATCCGTTTCTCCAACGCGGCAGGAATCCTGCAGCGTACGACACCTTGTGACTGAGGTTTAAAACCGTGAATCTTTCAACTAAAATAGGCCAAAAATGTATACAGTTTGTGCCAAAATGAGAATCTTCATTTCAGGTTTTCCTTATTACAAGAAAACCTGCCTTTAAAGGACAAGGCGATCACAGCTTTCACTTAATAGAGAAACAGAAACTATAGTTGGATCAATCCCTGTGTCATTTGTTCATGAGATTTTCAAAATAAAATAATAAATGTTATTATTATTTTGCAAATAATACTTTTTAAAAATATTTTAAAAAATAAAATAATAATTGTTATTATTTTGCAAATAATTTTTAGGAAGATGACGGCGTTCCATGTCCTCCATGGAAGACCAGAAGTGTAATGTCTGAGTTTCACTGAACATTATTTATGCTAGTAAAGTTCTTCTGGTACGATCATGCTGGAAGTGGAGGAGCAAAATGATGAAATGACTTCTTCTCCTGCAAGAAGGAGATAGCAAAGATGGAAGTCTAAACATGTGATGTCCCTCCAGAACTGGTGCAAGCCAAGTGGAGACAAACTTCAAAAAGGTTTGAATCCTGGTTCGACCAAGAGTGTGTGGAGTTTTCCATAACCAAAGACAATTTTGGATCAGTTTAACCTAACTACATTCACTATGATCCTCATTGAGCGACTGCCAGTGAGCCCTTAACTCACTTTGACTAACTCACAGTGAGCAGACAGTGTTGCAGGGTGAAGCACTTTCATTTCTTGAGCAGCAGCAGCAGCAGCAGCAGCAGCAGAAGCTGTTGAACAGGTAAAACCAGCCTGCAGCTGTTCCATGTGCCGTCCCTGCAGTAGAGGGAGTCCGACACGAGGATAACGCACGGTCAGCTCGTTCATCCACACACCGGTCTCAAGCCAAAGGTGGAGTGAGTCCGTTTGTGTCTGTACTGTCTTTGCATTTGTCATAAACTCTCTTCCATCTACCATCAGATAGACGTTTTTTTTGTTTTTTTTTACATATCAAGTCTCCTCCTATAGACAGAAAGACACTTAAACACTTCAGATTGACAAATGTGTTTTGACAACGCTCAAGGAGATAAGCACTTGGTCTCCAGGATCTCTCCGAGGGACACGTTTCTATTTACACCTACTCCGCCTCGCGGAACAGACGCTTAATCTTCCCCCATGATTTGTGGCTTTGTCACCAAAATCCCTCTCTCCTTCTCCTCCATCCTTCCCATTCTTTCTCCTTTCTTAACTTGCTTCATTTCATCTGCTCGGCTTTGTCTCTCCTCGGCTGCATTCAGTCCATGAGTTGCAGTGAAGGACAGGACGTGTTGAAGTGCGTGCAGATTTGCAGCAGACTGAAAGTTAAAGGAAGTGCATCGACTAACCTCCTCTGCCAATAACGGAGCTCTAATCACTTTGAATGTGTTTTATTGTCAGCTTTTCACAGATTAGAGCTGCAATAATCTGTCCTCCTCCATCAATCACATTCTTAGGTGTTATTTTTGGCACCAGGATTCGGCCTCTTCAGATTAGTAGAGTTGTTTTTGTTTTTCCGTGCGGGAACGAGTGTTCGTGTGAGAAACAACAGACAGGTATCGTCACCAACCACTTCACCGTGAGGGGGGTGGGGAGGGGGGAATTAATGTCAAGTGAATGTGGTGCAGGTTCGGTTTCTCAGAAGAGGAGACTCAAATACAGTGCTCGAAATCAGCATCTCGTGGATACGCTACGGATAAATCGAAAAAACCTGATCCCTGAAATATGCTTAGGCGAGAACATGTCCTAATCCCGTACTGTACTGTGTCTGCTACATCTGCCGATACAATGCACACACACCACTGACACTGGGGAGAGGACAAGGATGAAACATGAAAAGTCCGTGTACAGAAACACTAAACCCATCCTGTTAATTTTAAAAGACCTTGTTCCTATTATTTTACGACTAATCCCTCCAAAGAAAACGTGTGTACACCTATCTGCCCTCGCAAAAGCCTAGAAATCCTAATCGTCAACTATTTTGATCATCGATTCATCGCTTTGAAGCTTTTTTTCATGATTAAAACAAGATTTCTGATCGTTTTAGCTTCTTAAATGTGAATATTTTCTTTGTTTCGTTGCTCCGCATAACATAGAACTCATTCAAAACTGAATCTTTTTGGTTTGTGGACAAAACAAGACATTCGAGAACATCATCATTTCCAGGTTTGACAAACACTGATCGTCGTTTTTTAACATTTTTGGACATTTTATGGACCAAAACGATTAATGGATTACGAAAATAATCGTTAGCCGCAGTTCTATAATTCGCCTATAATCTCGTATTCTTCCTTCTTCAGGTAACACACTGTAGGAACACCATCTCCTCACTCACCCCTGAGGCTGAATACTGACTGATGACTTTCATTTTCAGTTACTAATTTTACACATTTCAATTAACTCCACGTATTTTTTTTGCATAGGACCCGCTATGATTAGAAGCCACGCATGGATGGATTTTTACAACCCAAGCCTTAATATTGCTATTTTCACCGGCTCTAATAGATGAGGTAACGTCAGTCTCCTGCATTATTTTGTGCTCTCTTTTTTGTTTTTTTTGCACCATCATCAGAATTTTCTTGCAGACGTAAGGTTGTCATGGTTGTCTTTCTCACAGTCTTCCCGGCTGCTGCTGCTGCTGTGCCGAGCACCTTCACCACTTCAGGACCATGATGATGAGACTCCCTACAGGGATAATGACATCTAAGAGCGTCTCTCCAGCGGACGCCCCCCCCGGATTTAATCCCACCAAAAATGCTCTGGCTGAGAGAGGCGCAGCGCATCCTTAGAAGAACAGCAGCACCACGTGACATACAGACGCGGACAGACGGACAGATTTGCCAGTTCAACAGACAGCAGCCTCTGAGAAACACAAAGAGGCAGTTAGTCAGTCTGACCAGCTCACCAGCAGACATCCGGCAAGAATACGAGCCGACAGGAACAAAACACTGCCACAGGTGATCACTTAAGCATTGTGGGTGCGCAGTGCTGTGAGTATAACTGGTCTCCACAGAGCCAAGACAGCTTCTCTTATGTGAGAGCAGTATGACTGTACGTCGACTGCACACACACAGTACAGTGTGAACTAAATGTACCTGTGATGCAAGCATGTGGGATTTATACCAACTTCTGAATAAAAGCAGAACATATTATGCAAAATCAACTTTTTAATCATTTTAATACTTATATTTGGGACTCTGGAGGCCCTATGAGTCGGCAGCGTGTGAAAGTCTGGGTCCGCCTCAGTCTAAGTCCAGGAGATAAAACACACAATGTTGACTTGCGCATGCATTGATAAATTCCTGGAATTGTTGAGCTCCGCTTTGTCGCGAGAGTGCAGGCGAGGGCAATAGAATCCGTAAGAGCGGAAGTCGGCGAAGTGTTCTATTCTTGGCTGCACAGTGCAGCACAGAGTTCTACACAACCGTCCATCCTCAAAGGATTTACATTTTATATATGACGGCAATGTGCCGGCTAGAGTCGGCAAATGATGGCTTTTCCAAATGCTAAATGCTGTTAGCTGCCGGAGCCTCAGTGACTACGCTGACGTAGTTTCCTGTGTCTCATTTGCATTTAAAGAGAAAGGCGCTCAAAAGCGAGCGTTCTGAACAGGGCTGTTTTGGCAGGGTGATTGAACTGCTGTGGTGCTTCATCCTTATGGTATTTGGACCAAAGCATGTCACAGACATGTTCATTAGGACACTAGGTTAACTTAGAAATAGGGTATAATATAAGATATGTCTCCTTTAAGGAATCAGTTGGTAAAGATATTGTTCTGTTGCCTGTCCCTGACCATAAGAGGTCAGCACGAGGGGTCTGCGGCACATTAGCAACCTTGTTCTCGTTGCAGACAATGTGTCGCACAACAGTATCTCTGTGGATCAAACACTGAGGGCGTTTTCACACCAGAGCCGTTTGGTCTGCTTTAAATGGTCCAGAGTTCCACTTCGTTTGGGCAGGTGTGAAAGCTCCTCCGAATTCTGATCCACCTGGAAAAGTGGGTCTCGGTATGTCCGGTTGATTTACGGACATATATGTGATCTGAAATCGTTTAAATCCTCACTTGTCTCATGTACAAAGCAACAATGCTGGATCTCTCGCTGCCTCACCTGCTGCTCATACTGGGCAGCTTCTTGGGCTCATTTCGGGCAAGCAGCTGTTGTAGCTGCGTGACGTTGTCCACTTACCGCTTACAAAAGTGCAGTGTGAAAGCAAACCAAAACTAAATGAAGGTGTGAAAATGTTCTGCATTCCCCCGTCCAATCTAACCAATGTCCCCCAGACTATCCTGGTGTGAAAGTGCCCTTAGTGAAGGGAGTGCTTTAAGGGCAGTCACGATTCTTCCCCGAGTCACAAAGTTTCAGATGCTCGTCAATGGTGAAATATAATTGAACTAGAAAAGCACTCGGAGAGCACAGAACTCCGCCAAGGCAGTTCAGCATGCTTATTCTGTCTCTACACTCTTAGAAATAAGGGTTCCAAAAGTGTCCTTCTACAAGGGCTGAGGTTCTACCTGGAACCATTTGGCAGTGAACAAGCTTCACATAGGACCTTTTTTCAATATCTGGTGTGACCATTGCATTTATATATTTGTTCAGTGTTTTTCATCACTTTACCATTAAATGCTCCTCAGAATATTCGTTGGTGAAATGTTGACAGATACAACTTGCTTCTCAAATGGCTCAGTGACGCACCAAACAGCAAACTGCTTACTTCTAATTATTCATGGATGCAAATAAAACCAAATGGTGGCACTGATTACTGGTAGGGAGCATAAATGATTATCTGACTACAGCTCAGGCCAGCAGACCTCTCCACAGCCTTTCTGCAACCTGTCGCCATGACAACTGGGAGACTCGCTCCAGTATCTTCAATTAACAACCCATTATCATTCATGAGTTTGTTTGTGCAAAGCTGTAAGATTAAAATCCAGTTAGCCCTTTCTCCTTGCACTCGTGCGCTGATATAATGTGAAGTAAAGCCGAGGCGGCAGCAGGATAGCAGCGGCTCCGCGACCATCTCCGCCGCTGCCTCCATGCTCCATTTGACTAACTCCTGCTCCGCTGAGGCCGGGCTCATCCCGCCATTTCCCTAGGACAGTGTCAATTGTTGCTCTCAAAGGTCTGAAATTAGGAAGCGCATGCCTTGAAAGAGATGAGTTACATTTCTATAGCGCTTTTCTATACACCCAAAGCGCATACAAATTACCCATTACCCATGAACACATTCTCACTGGTGGCGGTATGCTACGTCTGTAGCAACAGCTTGTCTGGAGCAGACTGACGGAAGCGTGGCTGCCAATGTGCGCCAAACTGGCTCTTCCGACCACCACCATGATCATTCATACACATAGACAAACAACCACTCAACCCTCACTCTCTCCTATTGTCAATTTACTTAATCCCCATATTGCAGACTATAGCAGAATATAGCTACTGTTCAATGGGACTACTGCATACCTAGCTTATTAGTGTTAGGCCGTTTCTGGTTTAGCTAGCAGCTTCAGTACCATACTCAAATTTCTATCCATCCATCCATCCATCCATCTTCTACCGCTTTATCCTCCACATGGCGGCCATAGGACAATAGGCGCCGGTACACCCTGGACAGATCGCCAGTCCATCGCGGGGACACATATAGAGACAAACAATCATTCACTCACACCTACGGTCAATTTAGAGCGTTTAATTTGCCTAATCCCCATATTGCATGTTTTTGGACTGTGGGAAGAAGCCGGAGAGTCCGGAGAAAACCCACGCACACATGGGGAGAACCTGCAAGCTACACGCGGAAAGGCCCTTGCTCCAACTGGGTCTTGAACCCGAAGTATTATTGCTGTACTCAAATTCTTTGAGCTGGCTGAGGATAAATTCTGTCTCTTTATCAGTCCTAAAACTGATTTTCTTGCTTTTGTTTTGAGAAGAATGGACTGTGGATCATGTGTAGAGCTCCCAGGTTTGAGTACGACTCAAAGCATACAAGTGATGATAATAATAATAATAATAATAATAATAGTTAGTCCAACTTCAATTTAGTGCCATTTCAATCAGACTAACATGTAATCTAAAAGTCTGATTATAGTGGGACTAACACAAAGTACTGACTGTTCTGCACATTCATATTATTCAGGCGCTAATTTCATTCACCACTCTTTCATCAGTGAACAAAAGCTTTCCTTTTGTTCCCATCATAACACCGACTGCTCTCTCGTGCCTGCTTTGATACGATCGTCCAACACAACAACAACATATTTCACTTGTTACGACACAATTACAGGAGTGCTAGTGTGTATTAAACTGGGCTCAGTGGCCTTGCAGTGGGTTAGTGGAGTGCTTTGTGTCCTCGTGGCCTTTTTTGTGTGATATAATAGTGTTGACCCCAGTGGCGCCAGGCCCTCATTTTAGAGTTATTATATTTATGCAACCACTAAGCTTGTCAACTATTTCACACAGTGCTGTCAACCTTTAGGATCTATGCACGGCCAAGGCCTGCAGAGGACAATCTTAATTTCGGGTGAAAAATTAAGCGGCGGGCGACAAGAGAGAGAGAGGGAGTAAAAGTCAGAGAGGGAGAAGGAGTGAGTCCTGTATATTTTATTCAGTGGCAGCAGTGAACAATTCATAATCACGGCAGACTGATTCACAGTTTTAATTAAAAAGTAGCCTTATAGCGCCGGTGGTAACATCTTGATTTATGGAGACACAACTTCAGGGCCCCCATCCACCACAGAGAGTGAGTCCACCAAGGGGGAGGAAGGAGGAAGGCCACGGATAGAAGCAGAGGGGGAGCTCAAACCCATGAGGAGAGGAAGTGTCATGTTCCTCTCACACCAAGGTGGTTGGCACTGGGGGCGTATAACTCAAATGTGTCAAAGTGTGTGCATGACAAGCATATGTGCAGAAACTTCTCGCCCTCTGTGATACAGAGGGACAGTGACTGTATTTTGGTTAACTATAATATTAGTGGGGAAAAAAGGTGATAAATAGGTGGTGGTATGGATTTCGGCTGGAGAATAAAAAACCTTTTGGAAAACAGCCAGTACTGCAAATTTAACCAAGGCTGACGAAATTTGTGTTGGTCCAACAAAAATAATGTTAAGTTTGGGTCAGACACTTCATTTAAATCAACAACATAACAGATAAAAAGAGATATTTGAAGTAATAAGAAATCAGTGAGTGATTGAGTCGGTACGTTTACATTACACAGTTTAATCCAGCTAAGGCCGTAGTCCTACTAAGACAGGCAATCGAGCAACTTAAAGAGTAAGAAACACCCCTTTCACATTTGTCTGTTGAAGGGGTCTGCCCCTCCAGGCCGTGCTTTCACACGCCTTTGTCAACTGCAGGTATTCTGCAGGATGTTGTAGTTAGGTGCAAGTTGAGTCTAGACATCCTAATTTGAAAACACAAAATGACATGGTATCTTGTATTAGGAAAGAAAGAAATTGAATTTGCCATTACAAGACCAAGGATGAAATTTTGGTGCAGAATGTCAAGTCTAACCAAGCGTATAAATGCAGAGTAGTAGGAGTAATCGGACTATGAATCACATTATCCGGTTATGTTAGTCCGACTAAGACTAGCTTTATTTTAGTCGGACTAATCGTGTTTACATGACATTAAGAAAACCAAATTATTGTCTTAGTCTGACTAAAATCAACTTACAAAGTGAGTTCAAAGCATGAGAGAGCATTAGATGAGAAAAAATCTGTAAAATAGAGCGGAGAAGAGCAAAAACAAACAGGAGGGATGGAAAAAAGAGAAAGTGATTAAAGAAGTGAGATAAGTGGAAAGTAAAGGTGAAAACTGAACAGTGTGTCTCCTTTTATTTTCAATGGCTCACTGTAGTGCTCCAAGACTTCAGTCCGTGTCCATGTGTGTGTGTGTGTGTGTGTGTGTGTGTGTGTGTGTGCGCATGCTAGCTTCCCCGTGTGCGCTCTTTCATTCTTTATCACTCTGGCTGATTGATTTTTTGTGGTCTGGCTCACTCGCAATCACGAAAGAAAGCACATATACGCACATGCACGCACAAAATGACCCACCTCATACTCTGTCACGCATATGCACAAGCACATTGTAAAAGGCTGCATCATTTTGAATGATGTATACACATTCCACAAAATAATCCATTTATGCATAAGGCCCAGAAAGCTTCGCTAAGTAATGAACACGCAGACACTGTCTCTCTCTCTCTCGCTCTCAGCCTTAACCATTCCAGCATTTCTTTACCACTCCTTCAATGACACCAGTGATTTTGCACAAATGATGTGCAAAACGCAGCAGAAGTACATGCTGAGCCCATCGGCACACAATGATACTTGTTGTAAGGCAAATCTGAAATTATATTCATCAAAATGCTTCTCAAATGTATATCAACCCCACGCCGTTATCTGACACTCTGTTAAAACAAAGATAAGGATTTATTTATTACACACACAAACTCACACACATTAACTACAAAGACAAGACCTCACTGCAGCTGAGGAGATTATAATCCCATGTCACCCTGAGGGTTTCCTCACGACACTAACACATGACATCAGATGCTCGGACAGCACTTACAGATAATGACACATTTAGTCATGACAGATATGACAATTCCGATCGACTTAAAACGAAATGTATTATTATCATCATGTTAAAACAGAGCTCGTACTTGAGAAGAATGAACTACTGGTCCATACTGACCTGGTCCTTGAATTAACAGAGAGATTATCGCTCGTGCTCGAAGCTGTGCAAAAGTTCAAAACATTCAGCCTTGACGCACGTCAGACATTCTAAAGAAAGACCAAGTTGTCCAGCAGAGGGTGCTGTGACCGCAGCCTGGCCTGCCCACGCCCTCTTTGGTCTTCAGAAGAAGACAACAGCAATGTTATGTTGTTTTCAGGAAACAACTGAGGTCAAGGACGTAGCTGCCTATGTAGCTGTAGCGCTAAGTCATTAGTCATATCTGCAGATCCTGGTGTGTTTGCCGCTATCCGATAACACATTTTTAAAGACAATATCTGCCAATCTTATACTTCGAGACTGAAGAATATGCTTCAGTCAGTCTTTTGTTTGCAGAGAAATCTTCCACTTTCTTTCATGTACATATTTACAGACTGTACGAGTTGCGGTTGCAGATAAATCCACGTTGTTATTGTTCAATTAAACACCCATACACCTTGCCTGCAGTCCCTTGTCTGTTTAGCATTCTAAATGCAACAGTGCGAAGGGAACCTGTCAATGATTGACTTATCATACTTCAATCAGGTACACTTCCGTTATAATTAAACCCCCTTTTTTTTTTTTTTGCGACAAATGGAAATGCAGTTGTGCAGTTATGCATTTTAAACTTCTTAACCTGATCTAGAAAAGGTGGAGGCAGCAAAACTTTGCCAGCAGCTACAGTGAGAGAGGAGTGTTCTTTAAATGACTGTGATTGGAACATGACTAACGGCTGATTACAACTGGGGCGTAAGGCTTCATTTGCACCCACTATAAACACTTATGAACAATTGTGCATTATACAACGCTATACCTGTACAGCTAAATCAGGACGTATAGATGCAATCACAAAGTGCGTCTTTGCTGTGAGTGTTTGAATGTTGTGTTTCATGCTCATATGGACCGTAGGCGACGTCCCACACACCTACAATCTGGGATATTTTACATTAAGGCCGATTACCTCTCTACCCTCCAGTGACTCCTATGATATTGTTAATAATGTGCGTTTAATGGAGCGTTACACTATTGTATTTTTGTTGTCTATTTTCCCCCAGTAAAGAAATAAAATGACATTGTTTTTGACATCTCAAGTGTTTTGTATTCATGGAGTTAAATCAAATCATTGGTATAATGATAACATAAGATGCTCCCCATCAATATAAACAATATAAAGTGAAAATGCGGAAACAGCCCACCTCACAAAATACACACACAACCACACACACACACAACCACACACACACTCTTAATGAGGATGCCATCACTGTGTGGCTGTGTTCTAATTGTCTCATCTTCTGAGGTGACACATTCTTGGGCCGTGGTTTAAATTAACACCCAGTCCTCCTCTAGTGCTGCTGCTATTCACACCCACCGCATCACTGCAGCACATCACACACACACACACACACACACACACACACACACACACACACACACACACACACAGACAGACACACCCTGGATTTACCCCTCCAAAAATACACACAGTCCGTCACCTCACTTTTTGTCCTTTGATTGCTTCATCACCAGCCAACACCCAATCTCTGTACATGCTTACAGTAAAGTAACTGTAACACTGCTCAGTGTTATAGTCCACAGACCTGGGTGTGGAGGGCTGTGGTGCAAATCCCGGTCAAGGCATTGAGCTGCCTTGGCGGAGGTCTGCCCTCTCCAAGTGCTTTTCTAGTTTTAAATGCAATAGTCAAATGACAACGTGGAGATAGAGTTTTTAGATTCTCTGCCCGAGCCCGACCCGGGCCCGGCCAATATTTCCCGCCACTATCCTCAGGCTGGGCCGGGGTCGGGCCCTTGATCAAGCATCTGTGTTTTTTCTCCCTCGTCGTGTTCGCGTGGTATGTTATAGCACGGCGTATTGTGTGAAGGTTTAAAAACCTGCGGCCATGAACGCATCATTTAAAAACCAGGAAGCGTATCAACGTGCACGGGCTCTGGTCGGGTCGGGCTTGATTTTTTTGGGCCCGATCTAAGCTATACTTGGAAACAACTAAGTAAAATAAAAATTGTTTTATACTGCGTATACTCGTGGCAAGGGCCTTGCTCCACTGAGGCCACCATCTTGCACCACTATACGTCTCCACAGAAAGTCGTGCTGCGTGGGTCAATACTCAGAAAATCCATACTTCCAATCCCCCAAACGTGTCACTTCCACAGCCTTCGCACAGTCTGCCAGAAGGAGCCATTCAGAGAGACCGCCAAAGCAAATCTATAGCTTATTCCAGCATTTTCATGACGGTCGACACTGTCACTGTAGTGACACAAGTGACGGTGTCTGGAAATTGATCCGCAATTAATCCATAAGTATGAACTCTCTTGTCACGAGTGGACAATCTTAAATTGGCTCCGTTTCTGCCTTTTTTTTTTTAACCAATCAAACGGGAGTATAGTAGAGCATGTATACGAATGGGGGTTAAACTGCTGCATTAGAGCCGCAGCATCTTCAGGTGCACGGAGTTTAATCAGTCAGACTTTGACAAACCTATTATGTTTGTAGACTATGCCTCACTATAGCTCACATCACACTCTCCCCTTCCTCTCCCGTTTTTTGTCTGTTTTACTGCATCTCTCTGTTCTGCACAAGACAGAGTGACCAATTCTCTTCTTCCCTCCACCCTCGTTTCCTTCCTCCGTTCTCCTCCCCTCTGCAGCCGAGCCGCCACATATCACCGATTCTGACAGAACGCGAATGAGGTCCCTGAGGGAAACATGAGCTCCCTATCGGGAGCTAAACTCCTCGTGGGCATTTTTTTTTCCTTAACACAACCCAATCAATGACATTTCATATTATCTACTGGAGTCACAGGGAAGAAGCAGCTGTGGCTGGGCTTTAGGTCAGACCGAGGCCGAGACAGAACCCGTGTGCTGTGTGGAGTTCTGCTTTGCTTTGCCGAGGCCACTGAAGCGAGCGAGGTTGAGCGTTAGCCGGAGACGGAGCTTCATGTCGGAGGGTTATCTTCAGCTCGACTCGCAGAAGAAAGCACACTCAGGGGATGGTCGGGGAGGTCACTGTCCACGCTTGACCATTTTCATCTGTGCAACATCACAAACAGGCTTTTAGAGATGTGTGTGTGTGTGTGTGTGTGTGTGTGTGTGTGTGTGTGTGTGTGTGTGTGCAGGGGGGTGGGCGTATCTCGCTCCTAGCATCAGGGAAAGTAATCCCTTTTATGGTGTAAATTGATTAATGATCCAGCTCAGCTCTCATAATGGGAAAGAAAAATGTAGCGTAGTCAAGCGGAGATGAACAAAACTAAGTTTAAGTAGCATTACTCAGTCGCAGCTTCGGTGCAACAGGACATTCATCAAATTCTCTCGGAATATAATTCAAATAAGAGCACTGTTATTGCTCGGTTTAAACCCCAGATCCGAGTCGCTCTTAAATCAAGAATGACAACGCGACACTAAGTCACTCATTTCACAGTATGATCCGTCTGTGTGATTAGAAATGAGTTCCACCTAAAGAACCGTTGCTTATTGTATCATTAGTCGCGATCATAGCTTTTCTCGGCGACAGAGTAAATCCCTCTGGCACGCCGAGCTGCTGCTGCTGGTCCTCGAGGCACGAGCACTGGTGTCGATCGCAGCTGCGCAAAAGATGCTGACCTGTAGCATAAGCGCACTGAAACAAATCATCAACAGCACAGCACAGCACATCACAGGCCGCTTTGATGAGACCAGAAAACAACAAAGTCAGCTGAAGCACAAGCACACAGAGGTCTGCTCTCCTCGGCTACTGCAAAGGTACAAATGATCTATATATTATAACACAAAACCTGCAAAATTAAATTACAGTGACAAGCATAAAATGTATGGATTAAAAGCACTACATACTGTATAAAATGAATGTATCAACTAAGAATAATTTTCATAGTTATTCTAACATGCATCCACGCCAGAGGGCAGGCGTGAGATGAGTTCTTACTTAATCAAATATGAAGCCGTAATTACAGAGACATACAAAACACATTAATGTCAGCCATATACGCACTAGTTCTCTCCTTGTGACCTGATGCATAAAACGTGCTCGGATACAAGCTAAAATAAAGAGGTCATGGCAACAAGACAGTACCATGAAGCTTCTGTTGGAGAGACGGAGAATAAGATGTTATCTTCATTTTGTCAAAGAGGAAGCACTGTGTATGTATGTTATGATCTATGAAAAGTAAGCAAACAGAGAAAGAATTCACATCACAATCTCAGTCGGTTACACTTTATAATAAGTACACACTATTAGCATTAGCTAAGCATTAATAAATATCAAATTCACCATTTATAATGTATGAATACTCATTAGTATGTAGTTTATAAACACAGTTATAAATGTTTTACTCTTCCCATCAGCTGAGGAACAGTGTCCAAATAGCTTCTGTACTCAGGCAGCCAATCAGCATCCACGTCCAACAAACAAGGGACTGCTGTCTCACCGTGTCCTCACTGTGTGTCCAGCAGTCGCTCAGTATATGCACAGTATATAACACTCAGCACATGAGTAAAACATTTATGAATGTGTTGATAAACTAAATACTAATGAGTATTGATGCGTTATAAATTACCTACCTACCTATAAATGAAACCTAGTTCCCTGGTGTCCTAATGAACATGTCTGCGACATGCTTTGGTCAAAATATCAATAAAGGATGAAGCACCACAGCAGTTCACAGGACTTCCGTTTTTTTCGGATACCGATGCAATCGCCAGCACTCTTGCGTGTTTTACAGACAAAGCGGAGCTCTGTGAGACAACAATTCCAATTTAGCCCATTGTGACGTCTCAATGAGCGCGGAATTAAATATCGCGTGTTTTATCTCCTGTACTAAGACTGAGGAGCACCACAAAAACATGACTGGGTCATCTTTTTTCACACTTTGCCGACTGAGTCCCAAATATTCGGATTTAAATGATTAAAAAGTTGATTTTGCATAATATGTCCCCTTTAACTAATGCCAATAGTGTGTACTTATTATAAAGTGTCTAAGATTCCCTGTTTTCTTCAACCAACAGTGGAACAAAACTCACTGTAAATTAACTTTACGATGACAAAACCCTCACTGAAAAGCCTCACATTCCGTCTCTCTGATCCCAGTTCGCCACCTCGTCGTCTCAGCTCTGATCTGTCCGACACAAACTGGAGCACAAACCCCCGACGGCACCTGGAGCCTCCTCACGGCAACATCTGAGCGCGCGTTAAACAACAGATGCCACCAAAGCAAACGTTGGAAGTGCGACGCTTAGCTAATGATTGCATCTCTCTGGGCTGTTTTCCAGGTGACTTATGTTGCGGCCCCTGCTGCTGCAGACGAGGATGAGTGAAGACGTATTGATCTGCTGTTTTGCAACCCAATCAATGCCGCCGCCGCACCGATATTAGCCGTGTTTTCAGGTCAAGCTAAAAAAAAAAAGACACGAGTGCACCGATCCAGACAGTCAATTAATATGAAGTGATACTATTAACCTGTGATAAATAACACTGACGTCTTTGCAATCACCTCATATGATTGCACCGCGCATAGTTTATTCGATTACAAGATAATTGAACATCACTGGTGCCTGGGTTGAACAACGTCATTGGTATTCATGACTAGGAGGGAAATGTGCCAGGGTAAATTTGCTATGCCTGAAAAGTTTCTTTAAATAAGACTGCGTTTTTTCAAATTAATGAGATATGCACACAACCGCACTGGAATTTTTAATGTGACCATAGAAGAGAAGTGAAGGCAGCATCAGCACACGAGAAGTCATTGTTTTCCCTGAGAGAAAACACACACACACACACAGCTGCACTCTCTCTCTCTCTCTTCGACAGAAACAACCAGCAAATCACTTCATCTTTTTTTTTCCTCTTGTCCCTTTCTTCATAAAAAGCCTTCCTCACTTCCACATCCAGACGCAGTCGAAGGAAAACAGAAACTTTCTTTGATTTCAGATTCTTTTTTTAAACTTAAAAGGAAGAAGAGTTAATGTCAACTGTGACTATTCTCCAAAAATAAGCTCATGTGTGGAGTCTGGCCTATTTAGCAAAAAGAATGCAACACCTGAAACACTTCATACTGTATATATACATACAGATATCTGCCATTATGAGAGAGGACTAAATATCGTATGTTATGGGTCACACAGTTGGTGCAATGGTAGCAAGAAGACCCGGGTCTCGGTCGGAAAAAACCCGGGAACCTTTCTGCGTTTTCTCCGGATTCCCACAGTCCAAAAACATGCATATATGGCGGATATCAAATTATGTAAATTAAGTAAATTGACCACTCTAAATCACGTGTCAAACTCGAGGCCCGGGGGCCAGATGTGGCCCGCCACGTCATTTTATGTGGCCCGCGAGTGATTAATTGGTCTTAAAAATCTGTGTTAAAATAGGTCTATGCTGCTTTAAGGCGTGCGTTGACCATAAACTACATTTCCCACAATGCAGTGCATCATTGTTTACGCATCATGCGACGAGTGAAATGGAATAAGTAATAAATAAGTTATTAAGCAATATGTTAGAGTAGTTACCTTTATTTTACATTATATTTGGTTACATTTATTCTGTATGACAGTCACATCTGGCCCTTTGAGGGTAACCGTTATGCTGATGTGGCCCTCAGTGAAAATGAGTTTGACACCCCTGCCCTAAATTGACCTTGAGTGAGTGTTTGTCTCTATGTGACCCTGTGATGGACTGGCGATCTGTCCAGGGTGTGACCCCCGCCTATCGCTCCATGTCAGCTGAGATTGACACAGCGCCCCCCTGTGACGCTCATGTGGCGGATAAAGCAATAGATACTGGATGGATGGATATTTTATGTTATGGGTTACACGGTTGGTGCAGTGGTTTGCACTCTTGCCTTTGCAGCAAGAAGAACCGGGTTTGATACTCAGTCAGAACACGGGAACCTTTCTGTCTGGAGTTTTCTCTGGATTCTCCCGTTTCCGCCCACAGTCCAAAAACATGCAGATTTGGGGATTAAAAATAATGTACATTTTGTAAAATGAACACTCTAAATTGACCTCGAGTGTGAGTGTACCCCGCCTATCGCTCTACGTCCCCTGAGATTGACACAGCGCCCCCTTTGACGCTCATGTGGAGGATAAATCGGTAGAAAATATGGATGGATATCGTGCTTTTACGCATTAAATCCTCCCACTGTTGTGCACTGAGCATGAATGATAATGCAGAGTTGGGGAAAAAAGGGGCCTGCTGTTAATTGGATTTGAATGGAAATGAATGGATGTTTTACATTGAATCAATGGTGCCGAGTTGTGATCACATAATGAGGGGCCAAAATTCCCTTTAAAAAAAAAAAAAGGTCATTATTATTCTAATAAGCCCACATTTTATCCATGATTCCGGCTAATGCTCTTTGTGTAAGAGCAATAAGACTAATAAAGGCTAACTGTATTTATGCCCATTTTTCTCTCAAAGGCAGCGAGGGCCAGCAGTGTTAATGAGATTCACCCTGGCTGCTAATTGACGTAAGCTTGGATGACGTAAGGGCAATAGTAAGCGATCTGCAGCGTCAGCATCAGCCGAGGCAGCTGCGTGACTTTCAGCTAACGACAGAAGGCCAAAGCAGAGGCACTTCATTATGAAGCTGCACCGCCGCTCTGCTGCCGGCCAAGGGCTCGTGGCTTCAAGTAATAGGAGTAACTGTGTAATGGCAGCATTTGCAGTTTGCTCACATTGTGTGCACACAGTCCCACCACCCTCCACCCTCCACCACCACCACCAACCAACAACCACTGTCTCCTGTCCAAAAAAACAAAAAAATATATTTTTCTCACTCTCTTGCTCTTCTGCACCGGAGCTGAGTCTCTTAAACGTCACGGCTGATTAATAGTGTATGGGCAGAGATGAAAAGAGGAGGAGGAGGAGGAGGCAGGGAAAGGAGAGGACAAAAGGTAGAGAGGTGTTTTGGAAGTAATGTTGTGAACAACTTGTGAGCTTTAAAAAAAAAAAAAAAGGATTTGAAGAGCCGATTGTAGCAGAAAACAAAGAATTGTGCTGATATGATAACGGCCTCTTGTGTAGTTTGCTACTGGATGCAGAGAGAAAAATGTCGTCTTTTATCTTTTATCACAAAAAAAACATCTCACATACACACACACACATGTCCAAAACAGTCATACGCTTCCGCCACAGAAATCTCATTCAACACATCCCTTAATTGCCCGATCGATGCTTGTAGAGGCATGCAAATTAAGCCGATAGTCGATAGGGGCTGGGCGATGTCGAGCGTCCACGCACTGAACGGCGTGCCATTGATCAAAGTGCACACTGCGCTAAAAGCCCAGGATTAAACCATTTGTCTGTAGGCTCCACCTTGAACCATTCTCCTGACCCTCGAGCAAACCCGGCGTGAGATACACAGCAAAAAGCTCCTCCAGAAGTTTTAGACCATCCATCACTGAGAGCTTTAGGAGAGACACACACACACACTTATAGCCAGGCTGCTGACGCACTAACACACACACACACACACACAGGTGAGATAAGGGGGGACGTTCTCTATAGGGAAAGGTAAGAGGAGCTCAGGGCTGTAAGATATCAATATGGTCTCACCTTGTGTTTCGCCAGCCAAAGACTCATCCCAGCGTCTCAGAAGTAGCATGATGGTGCGGCCTGGGACTCCTCTCTCCCTCTCATAGCCTCAGACTGAGGGAGGCTCAACTGCAATCAGCAAAAGACAATTAGGAATTAGGAATTTTCCATTTCTAGTTATGTTTGTGTTCATCTATACGGAAGTGTATTGCATTAGCTTAAAAAAAAAAAAAATAAATGTTTTTCTGAGTAATTAATTTTCGGGGGGTTTTTTATATATTTGTTCTGTTTTTGTGACTAATATTTTTTCCTAATTTTTGTTGTTTGTTTTTCGTGCACATTTTTTTTCTGTTTTATGTGCATCCAAATACGTCCGTGACTTTTATGTTATGTTGCTAACTAACTGACAGACAGACAAACAAACAGAGACAAACATAACCTCCTTACATTACTCCGAAAAACAGACCAAAAAATAAATTACTCAGAAAATCAGGAGAAAAAAATTGTCAGGAAAACAGAAACAAAAATATTTCTTCTGTATCTGTAGATCTACACTCAAAAACAGACTTTTTTTGCTTGTTTTTTTTTCTGTTTGAACCTCAGCACTTGTAGAAGAACAAGGGCTGACCTTGTTCTACCTGGAACCATTTGCTTCTTGCAAGGGTTCTTGGTAACACTAATGGTTCCAGTAAGAACCATTTTGATCCCGAGAAACCTTTAAAACCCCTGAATAAAGGGTTTTAAAAGGATTCTTGGTAACACTAAGCGTTCTTTTTTAAAGAACCTTTTTATCAAGGTTCCACCTGGAGCCAAAAAGGGTTCTCCTATGAG